>NC_081790.1:22063419-22289247 GCF_963082965.1 Carassius carassius | reverse complement strand
TTCAAAACTGGTTTAAATTGAAATTTAAAATAAGCATGTAAGAAGAATTAAAATGAAAATCTGAATAATATCCTATAATAACCAATGGTAACAGTAAGGAATCATTAATAATTATGAAATTAATCAAACTGGGTAAAAGTAGACATATGCAATTCAGAACAGAATTTAAAAGAGAGAGATCAGAGAGCTGCAGGCTGTGATCTGACTTAACAGGTGACTGCCACTAGATGGCTTACTTCCTTCTAAGTGGGTTAATCAGTGGTTGGCCTGAGACACTTAATTTTCACTATTAAACAATTAAATTCTAATTCAAATCATGTTTGAACAAAATTCAAAGTAAATGTGAACAAAGGCAGGCTAAAAAAAAAAGAAAGTCTAATACTGAAATAATATTCGCACGAGCAAAGCTGTAAATGCAAATAATTATTGAGAATTTAGACAGCTAATTCAATAAATCACAGGGAAATAGAGATTAGTAATTAGAGCGCCTTATCTGAAACGGCCACGAGATAGCACTCATGCAAGCTGGAATCAGAAGACAGGGCAACTTGAAACTTCTAAACAAAGGACCCCTCCCCCCTCTGGTGTTTAGTCAGCGGAATTACAGCCAATTTCAATATAGAATCTGATAGTTTGTCAGGCTGATTTTCTTCATCAAAATCTCAAATAACAAACAGACAAAGGTTTTATGACCCTTGAGGTGCTATCTTAAACAGCGCGTGAGACAGGAACCTTTCACTGACAAACACACGACTGTTAACAACAGGTTTTGTCCATCTGTTGACTCCCATAAACATTTAACCAAATAGCACTTATGATTTAAATGTTTTAGGTTTACAATCGGGTAGCAAAGCCAATTTTAGACCAGGAGTTTTTATCGTTTATTTTTGAATATCACTGTGGTTCACCACGAATTCAATAACGATATTTAATAAACAAGGCCTTTTTTTAACTAAATCAGAGGAAAATCGCTCATGTTCAGATTTAATTATTCATATTAAAATGTTCTCACTGCAGAGAGATCTTGGTCTTTCTTAACAGGAGACTTTTAACATTATACTGCAGTTTAACTTTATTAAAAATAACAGTGACTATAGGTATTTCTAAAGACTGTTAGTGCTGAACAGCTGGCTTTGTGACGAATGAGTTCGCTCGCAGCGCGACTTAACTCACAATTCAAAAATGCGCATACATAATATTAACATCCAAAAATAGGCATGAATATGACAATGAATATTCCTCACAAAAACAAAGTTTGAACGCTGCCCAAATTAAACTCCACCATAAAATATGTAGCAACAATCACTTTCTGGGGAATAATTAACTCAAATGAAGTGAATATTCATGAGTCTATGAATATAATGTGCTTATTGCTTACAAATATTAAATTACCCAAAGAGGTAATATTTAATCAGTTGAAGGTAACCTTTACTAGAATTAATTTAAGTTAATCTAGACAATCTGTTCGTCCCGCGGACTGGAAGCTGGACTTCCTTATCAAAATTCAATAAAAATACCCTTCTTACAAACTCCAAGAAATATTAATCTTCTGATCAGGAAAAAACAATATTTTCTGTGTCTGTACTATTTAGATTACTAAAATCAATCTATAGAAAACAAAGCTTGTAGCTTAGATCACACGATTCAGGGACTTCGATCTCGATGAGCAATAGAACAGTTCAATTCAATCAAATTATGGTATTTTATAAAAACAGACTAAAGAGTACATATAACTACACTTCACACGGAGTAAATATGAGTATATAGCAAAACAAACAGTACAATTTAAACAAGATAAACGAACAAGAATAGTAATGAGAAATGAGAGAGAGAAAGTGGAGAGAGAGAGAGAGAGAGAGAGAGAGTGAAATCTCAGCGTGACACTATTCAAACAGTTAACTTTTCAAGAGACCCCAAGTCATTGAATAATTTCACAAACATGGAATAGCCTGGACAACCTTAAACAGCAATTTGAAGTTGCGATATAAGAAAGTACTTGCTTTGATCTGGCTCTTGTGTGTAGCTGAGTTCAAATTGTCCGTCGGTGCGGCTTCAGCGTTGTTGTTTCCAGAGCAGATGATGCATGAGCTCGATGGTTAACGCGAAGGTAAACTTTGCCAAAAGATTATTAGATTTAAGTTCGTTTGGCTCGTGAAGACAATTGAACAAAGTCAAATATCAGAAGACAACGAAGAAAACTAAAATGAAACGAAAAGTAAAGAAGAACAAACGGAGAAACTTCTTGAAGTCCGGTTGCGAAGCTGAGAACCCCCTCTTTTTCTGGCGGAATGCAGAGAACACCGGCTTCCCTTTGTTTTTACGTAACAGTAGGTTTACACCTATTTTTCCATATGAACCAATGAAGTGTAAGAAACTGAGGCGGGAAAAGTCTACTTTGTTTGCTGATTTCCGCCCACTGGTCTAATTTATGGCGATGACAAAATTAAACATTTTTCCTAAGCAAGATTGTTCCTCTGAAACAATGCATCTTTTTGTAATTTGCTGTCAAGATTCGTTACAGTCATGTTTTTACGATTATCCAGACACCAAAAACTATGATTTTGCAAATCACATATACAGAGATACAGAGTTTTTCCTAACTACATGCATATAAAGTTTGATTAAACACACAGTAACATTTATATATTCCACTATGCCACATACATACATTTGAGCACAAAAAGGGAGACATTAAAAATACATTTAGTGGTAGTTTTATGGAAACAGGCCCATGGCTGGCCAAAATGCTCGTGCCTGTTACTGAATTGTGTGTGTGTCCGTTCTGTGGAATGTGTGGTCGCGCCGTGAGTGAAAAGGGCGGGTGTTTGTCTTTCGTTTGAAGTTCGATCTTGTATCTTCTGGATAGTTTTAGAGGCGTTATAATTCTCATCCACGCCAGGATGTTGGCGTCATGGTGGCGCCCGGGTGGTGAGTGTTGCTTTTGAAAGGAGGGCAGGAGACGTGGATACAAAATCAAATACAAAAGCTTTATTTCAATAATAGAGCAACAATATTTAAAAGACTGTGGGACCATACAACATTCACAACAAAGAAAACAAAAAGGAGGCAGAGGCTTAACAATGGCAGGACACGATTTTACTGAGCACAAGGCTCCTATACCACTCTTACCACCCTGTGCACAGGTCTCAACACACGCACACCAGTAAGGTCAAGCATGAACACACAGCACTCTGTGACAAAACCTCCACCACCACACATGAGGGCCTACTAATGGCCTGCCCTGAAGCTTCGGCTCCTGTAATGAAAAGACAAAATTACCCAAAAATGGTCTCAACATAAACAAGGAAACTTAAGTACAAAAAACAAACATTAAAATGAAAAAAAAGTTTGTTGAGACAAACTTTAAGTTGGCTTGAGAAAGCCTGACCAGAAAGTTTGAAGAAGTTTAAAGAAGTTAAAAGTTCATAGTTTAAGGTTAGATTGATAGATTAGTTGAAAGAAAGAAAGATATATTAGTTAGAAAGAATGACAGATAGATTAGTTAGAAAGAATGATATAGATAAGTTCAAAATAAAGAATGATAGATAGATTAGTTTTACAGAAAGAATGCATGCGACTAACATGTTTCTAGCATGATTAGCAAGTTACTAGCATGTTGTTAGCATGACTAGCATGTCGCTACCATGTTTCTAGCATGACTAGCATGTTGCTAGCATGATTCTAGCATGATTAGCATACGAATAGCATGTTGTTAGCATGACTAGCATGTCGCTATCATGTTTCTAGAATGTTTATACCATGATTAACAAGCTGCTAGCATGTTTCTACCATGATCAGCAAGTTACTAGCATGTTGTTAGCATGACTAGCATATTGGTAGCATGTTTCTAGCATGACTAGCATGCGACTAGCATGTTGCTAGCATGTTTCTAGCATGATTAGCATGTTAATAGCATGTTGCTAGCATATTGTTATCATGACTAACATGTTGCTAGTATATTTCTAACATGATTAGCATTTGACTAGCACGTTGTTAACATGTTTCTAGCATGATTAGCATGTTGTTAGCATGTTTCTAGCATGATTATAGCATGATTAGCATGTCTCTAGCATGATTAGCATGTTGCTAGCATGTTTCTAGCTTGATTAGCAGTCGACTAGCATTATTAGCATGTTTGCTAGCATGTTTCTAGCATGATTAGCATATTTTTAGCATGACTAGCATGTGACTAGCATGTTGCTAACATGATTAGCATGTTGTTAGGATGTTTCTAACATGATTAGCATGCGACTAGTATGTTGCTAGCATGTTTCTAGCATGAATAGCATGTTGCTAGCAATTTTCTAGCATGATTACCATGTTGCTAGCATGTCGCTAGCATGTTTCTAGCATGATTACCATGTTGTTAGCATGTTGCTAACTTGATTAGCATGTTGCTAGGATGTTTCTAACATGATTAGCATGCAACTAGCATGTTGTTAACATGTTTCTAGAATGATTAGCATGCAACTAGCATGATTAGCATGTTGCAAGTATGTCGCTAGCATGTTTCTAGAATGATTAGCATGTTGCTAGCATGTCGTCAGCATGTCTCTAGCATGATTAGCATGTTGCTAGCATGTCGCTTACATGTTTCTAGCATGATTAGCATGCGGCTAACATGTTGCTAGCATGATTTTAGCATGATTATCATGTTGCTAGCATGTTTCTGGCATGATTAGCATGCGACTAGCATGTTTCTAGCATGATTAACATGTTGGTAACATGTCGCTAGCATGACTAGCATGCGACTAGCATGTTTCTAGCATGATTAGCAAGTTACTAGCATGTTGTTAGCATGACTAGCATGTCGCTACCATGTTTCTAGCATGACTAGCATGTTGCTAGCATGATTCTAGCATGATTAGCATACGAATAGCATGTTGTTAGCATGACTAGCATGTCGCTACCATGTTTCTAGAATGTTTATACCATGATTAACAAGCTGCTAGCATGTTTCTACCATGATTAGCAAGTTACTAGCATGTTGTTAGCATGACTAGCATGTTGCTAGCATGTTTCTAGCATGACTAGCATGCGACTAGCATGTTGCTAGCATGTTTCTAGCATGATTAGCATGTTAATAGCATGTTGCTAGCATATTGTTATCATGACTAACATGTTGCTAGTATATTTCTAACATGATTAGCATTTGACTAGCACGTTGTTAACATGTTTCTAGCATTATTAGCATGTTGTTAGCATGTTTCTAGCATGATTAGCATGCGACTAGCATGTTGCTAGCATGATTATAGCATGATTAGCATGTCTCTAGCATGATTAGCATGTTGCTAGCATGTTTCTAGCTTGATTAGCATTCGACTAGCATTATTAGCATGTTTGCTAGCATGTTTCTAGCATGATTAGCATATTTCTAGCATGACTAGCATGTGACTAGCATGTTGCTAACATGATTAGCATGTTGCTAGGATGTTTCTAACATGATTAGCATACGACTAGCATGTTGCTAGCATGTTTCTAGCATGATTAGCATGTTGGTAGCAATTTTCTAGCATGATTACCATGTTGCTAGCATGTCGCTAGCATGTTTCTAGCATGATTACCATGTTGTTAGCATGTTGCTTACATGATTAGCATGTTGTTAGGATGTTTCTAACATGATTAGCATGCAACTAGCATGTTGTTAACATGTTTCTAGAATGATTAGCATGCAACTAGCATGATGCTAGCATGATTAGCATGTTGCTAGCATGTCGCTAGCATGTTTCTAGCATGATTAGCATGCAACTAGCATGTTGCTAGCATGATTAGCATATTGCTAGCATGTCGCTAGCATGTTTCTAGAATGATTAGCATGTTGCTAGCATGTCGTCAGCATGTCTCTAGCATGATTAGCATGTTGCTAGCATGTCGCTTACATGTTTCTAGCATGATTAGCATGCGGCTAACATGTTGCTAGCATGATTTTAGCATGATTATCATGTTGCTAGCATGTTTCTGGCATGATTAGCATGCGACTAGCATGTTTCTAGCATGATTAACATGTTGCTAACATGTCGCTAGCATGACTAGCATGCGACTAGCATGTTGTTAACATGTTTCTAGCATGACTAACATGCAACTAGCATGTTGCTACCATGATTAGCATGTTGCTATCATGTTTCTAGCATGTTTCTAGCATGACTAGCATGCGACTAGCATGTTGCTAGCATGATTTTACCATGACTAGCATGTTTCTAGCATGACTAGCATGCGACTAGCATGTTGCTAGCATGATTTTACAATGATTAGCATGTTGCTAGCATGTTGCTAGCTTGTTTCTAGCATGACTAGCTTGCGACTAGCAAGTTGCTAGTTTGATTAACATGTTGCTAACATGATTTTAGCATGATTAACATGTTGTTACCATGTTTCTAGCATGACTAGCATACTACTAGCATGTTGCTAGCATGATTTTAGCATGATTAGCATGTTTCTAACATGACTAGCATGCGACTAGCAAGTTGCTAGCATGATTTTAGCATGATTAGCATGTTGCTAGCATCTCTCTAGCATGATTAGCGTGTTGCTAGCATGTCGCTAGCATGTTTCTAACATGATTAGCATGCGACTAACATGTTGCTAGCATGATTTTAGCATGATTAGCATGTTGCTAACATGTTTCTAGCATGATTAGCATGCGACTAGCATGTTTCTGGCATTATTAGCATGTTGCTAGCATGTTTCTAGCATGATTAGCATGCGACTAGCATGTTGCTAGCATGATTAACATGTTGCTACCATGTTTCTAGCATGACTAGCATGTGACTAGCATGTTGCTAGCATGTTTCTAGCATGTTTCTAGCATGACTAGCATGCGATTAGCATGTTGCTAGCATGATTTTAGCATGATTAGCATATTATTAGGATAGATAGATAGATAGATAGATAGATAGATAGATAGATAGATAGATAGATAGATAGATAGATAGATAGATAGAAAGAAATAGTCAGATTAATAGATAGATAGATAGATAGATAGATAGATAGATAGATAGATAGAAAGAAATAGTCAGATTGATAGATAGATAGATAGATAGATAGATAGATAGATAGATAGATTAGATGAGTTTGAATGAGTTTAAATTGATTAGCATCAAAGCTTGATTGAGTCTAATAGGATTTGGAGATTGGGTCTTCTGAACATCCTGTCAATGAAAGTCTATGGGCATTTTTATGATTTTTAATATTAATTTTTAGGAAAACCGTAACTCAAACCAGTCTGAAAAGTCAGAACAGTATGAAGGTCTGACCCGAGTTTGGAGTATGTAGCTTGAATGGTCTAGGAGGAGTTAGTGTCCAAAAATGTTGCGGCCAGAAAAATAAGAAGAAGAAGAAGAAGAAGAAGAAGAAGAAGAAGAAGTTTAAATAGGATTTCAGTAAGTTGGCTTTCTCAAGCCAACTTAATAAACCAGGGGCCCTGAGTATGTTAACCCTGAAATTAGGGAAACTCTACGTTTTCTGTTTCAGAATGGAAGGTTTTTCAAACCCAAGAAAGCAGAATAAGTCAAGCCCTTTTCTGAAAGAGAGCTAACTTATACTCAGAGTCAGATACCATGGTGACATACTCTATGAACCTAACCTGGTCAGGAGCAGGTTTTCTTCGGTAAACCCAGAGTTTCTTTTGGTCTCCTCCCCTTTTTTAAACACTTCATTAATGCACGCTGGAAAAAATGCTCTACTTACTAAGTGTTTTTTTTTTTTCAAATACAAATGTTAAAACAAAAAAATGATAAAATAAAGATTGATTTTCCATATAAGAAAATGATATAAGATACTTACTCTTGTTTCCTGGGGGGATTTTAAGGTGGGGAAATTAAGTGACGTAAGTAAAATTATATGCTAGTGTGGTAATAAAAATAATCTTAATGCAAATGAAAAACAAGATTATTCTGAGTGTCTATTACTAAGTGCAAATCTACTGTAGCTCCGCCCTCCATCGGCACATAAGGTTAAATACGACATATGTGAATAACGGCTTCAATAGTGTAGGCAGTAATGTTTTGGGCATGGAAAACTAGGTTGTAACGCGATTGATTGGGTTAGAGTCAGGCTTTTGCCGAGCTTGTTCTTCTCACTTTTCCCATCACTCAATCTCATTTTCAATAAAAATGAACAAAATGTTCTAAAAGTGGAAGTAAAGTGCCCAACTATTGTTTAATAATGATACAACTATTTATAATTTAAATAAATATAATAATTTACAATCTGTTATTATTGCATCCTGTTAATGTATAACAATACTGAGGTGCAAATGTATCTGCCAGTATAAAGTATAACTAGCATCTAATTATTATTTACACTTAGCCTGTTGCAAAGAACTCCTACTTTTACATGGTGAACAGAATATATCACTATTTTTACTGTACATTTTTTTCTGTAAATAGCATCTAGAGCTACTTGCACTTACCCTACTGTAAATAGGATCTTCTGCTAAGAAGTATGTTAATTCCACTTAGTGTAAATAGCCACTGCCATATTTTTCTTACTCTATTGGCAGATCATTTGAAAAATAAGAAAAATGCACTTAAAGTATTATTATTAATATTATTATTTTATATATATATTTTGCCCATGAGATACCATGAAATGATTAGCTATTAGTTCATCTAACGTTCTGCCAGTTATCACCTGTGATATTATAACACCGAGAAGAATTACATTTATATTGAGTCTGAAGTATGCAGATGGCTTTTTGGCGGGAGCTGTTGCCATGGTGAATCGTAATATCAGCGATCCATTGATAATGGCTTTTTATAGTTGTGGTGCACGCGCTTAACTCAGAGTCAGTCAATTTAGAGTTGATTAAACCAACTCATTTCAGCTGTTCTGTAACCGAAAACTCAGAGTTTCCCATCTCAGGGTAAGTCAACTCAGAGTTCAAGTTTAAACTCAGAGTTGGTTGAACCTCCTTAGTGAAACGGGCCCCAGAAAGTCATGAAACAAACTACTCACTGTCCTTTTAACAGCACTCTTAAAAGCAAAATAAAAATAAAGCAAAAAAAAAAAATTTTTCTTATTTTACAAATAATCTGCCAATAGAGTAAGAAAAATACGGCAGTGGCTATTTACACTAAGTGGAATTAGCATACTTTCTTAGCGATAGATCCTATTTACAGTAGGCTAAGGGCAAGTAGCTCTAGATGCTATTTACAGAAAACATGTACAGTGAAAACCGTGATATATTTTATTTAGCATGTAAAAGTAGCAGTTCTTTGCAACAGGCTAAGTGTAGATAATAATTAGATGCTAGTTATACTTTATACTGGCAGATACTGTACATTTGCATCTCAGTATTGTTATACATTAACAGGATGCAATAATAACAGATTGTAAATTATTATATTTATTACAATTATAAATAGTTGTATCATTATTAAACACTCGTTAGGCACTTTACTTCCACTTTTAGAACATTTTGTTCATTTTTATTGAAAATAAATTCTTACGTGACATGTGATGGGAAAGGTGAGAAGAACGAGCTTGGCAAAAGCCGGACTCTAACCCAATCAATCGCATTACAAGCTAGTTTTCCGTGCCCAAAACATTACTGCCTACACCATTGAAGCTGTTATTCACATGTGTCGTATTTAACCTTATGAATTGATGGAGGGTGGAGCTACACTAGATTTGCACTTAGTAATGGACCCTCTGAATAATCTTGTTTTCCATTTGCATTAAGATAATTTTTATGACCACACTGGCATATAATTTTACTTAAGTAAAATGCACTTAATTTAGATCCCCCCAGGAAACAAGACTAAGTATCTTATATAATTTTCTTATATAGAAAATCAATCTTTATTTTATCATTTTTTATATATATTTGTACTTGGGAAAAGAAAAGAAGAAGAAAAAACACTTAGTAAGAAGAGCATTTTTTCCAGCGTGCATTAATGAAGTGTTTAAAAAGGGGGAGGAGACCGAAAGAAACTCTGGGTTTATCAAAGAATACCTGCTCCTGACCAGGTTAGGTTCATAGAGTATGTTACCATGGTAACTGACTCTGAGTATAAGTAAGCTCTCTTTCAGAAACGGGCTTGATTTACCCTGCTTTCTCGGGTTTGACAAACCTCCCATTCTGAAACAGAAAACCTAGAGTTTCCTTCATTTCAGGGTTAACATACTCAGAGTTTTCTCTTAACCTCCTTTGTGAAACGGGCCCCAGGTGTCACACAAGACAAATAAGTCGAGGACGCACCTGTTGACGAGAAGGTTTGTCACAGGAGAAATACCGATATACAAAGCAGCAGCATCAAACAGCGTTGCCACACAAGCCTCACAGAATGCCCAGTATCGGAGAACCATCTAATCTTCCTAAAAATTAAAACAAACATACTTGCGGTCAAAAAAAAAAAAAGAGCACTACACAATAGTGATAGTTTCACATAACTTCATTTCATAACCAGTCGCACATCCAAATCACGAACAGGACTGGGTGAAGGGCATGTAAGGGAAAAGTAGCAGCCGCCCACAGCAGCAAGCTATCCTCAAACTCAAGCGTCAAGGATGGGGGGGGCGGAGGTGGCAGTCCCCAGGTAATGACGCACAGCACAAAAGGGAATCGCACGCAAACAGTGACTAGAATCCCCTTTTGTACGATGACCCACGAGCATTAATCTATCTATCTATCTATCTATCTATCTATCTATCTATCTATCTATCTATCTGTCTGTTTATAATATATGGGATAATATACAGTCATTGTTGCTAAATTAATAATTGTTCTATTTACCCTGCCTGGGTTTATTTTGCTATAATGAGCACTGGCTATATATACATTAGTTTATACAATACTGTCTTAGTGAATGAATAATAATAAATCCTGCATATTATATATTTGATTATTTTATTTCACTTTACATTAATTTTATTTATTTATTTATTTATTTTTTATTGTGTTTTTCATGACTTCCATGTAATTCTGAAAACTTTAAGCATGTTCCATGTTGAGGGCCAGAAACCTTGGCAACCTCACAGGAGAAATGATTTAATGAGTGGAACTTGTGGCTAGAAAAGATTATGGAATAGATGGGATTCCTGCTCACTATGTAGTAGCATGTCAATGAGTGCTCAAAGACTTAAAAATGTAAAACCGTCCCAAATCTATTCTTAGCTCACTGCAGTCCTATAGCATTACATTCAACAACAAGCCTAATGATGCAGCAATGGTATAAAAAATAACTACCACCCACTTTTAGAACGTAATTATTCAAATGTGACCAGGGCTGGGGAGTAACGAAATACATGTAACGGCGTTACGCATTTAAAATACAAAATATGAGTAACTGTATTTCGTTATAATTACATTTTAAATTAGGGTGTCAGGTTTCGCTGAAATGAAGGACCCAGATGCAGTAGAAATGCAACAAGAGTTTTATTCAGTGATAAATCAAACTGCTGAATTCCAGATCCACAATCCAAGAACTCAATAGAAGAGATCAGAGTCCAAACAGATATGTTCCAGGCGAGCGATAGTCAGAATCAGGCGATGGTCATTAAAGATGATAGCCCAGGCAGATTCAAAGAGATCCAAAAATCTAGATAATAATCCAGAGCAAAAATCCAAAAGTCCCGATGAACAGACCACTGGCCAAGGAGCATAGACAGTCCAGACAGCAGTTGAAATAACTGGCCAGAAAAAAAGAAAAACTGAAAAAAATACGAAACTATAACTGATGAACCAAAACAAGAAACGCGTAAAAAGCGTTAACAACAAAACACACTGGCAAAAACAAAGAGAAAACATGAGATTTAAATAAGGAAAAAATAAATGAGGAAATGACAAACAGCTGAGAACGCATGCACAACCGTGCTGATTGCAAAGTGCAATCAGCTGAATGCGGCTGGCATGCGCAAGTGAAAAACAAAACAATCAACACGTGCACAACCACGCCGATCGCAAAACGGCTGATCGTGGCCGGCACGTGCAAACAGAAACAAAAACAAAGGCTCCTCCAGGAGAAAGAGACGGATCAAACCTGAGCCCTGACAGTAGCCCCCCTCCCAGGAACGCCATCCGCCGTACTCCTGGTTGAGGGAGACTGATGACGATGAAACTCCACGATGAGCGAGCGGTCCAGAATGTCCCGAGCTGGGAAGCAAGATCTCTCTTCCGGACCGTAGCCTTCCCAATCCACTAAATATTGAAAACCCCGTCCACGGCGCCTGGAATCAAGAATCCGCCTGACTAAAAGGCAGGAGCGCCCTCAATCATCAGGGGAGGAGGGGGGGTGGGGATAGAAACATAAGAATGGGAAGAACGTAGAACAGGTTTAACACGAGAAACATGAAAGACAGGATGGACACGACAGAGAGGTTGAGGCAACCGAAGCCGCACTGCCACCGGACTGACCACCTTGAAAATGGAATAAGGCCCTATAAATGTGGGTGCCAACTTACGGGCCGGAACCCGAAGTGGCAGATCTTTGGTAGAGAGCCACACCCTTTGCCCACAAACATACCTGGGTGCCACAGTCCGACGGTGGTCAGCAGCTCTTTTAGTGCGTCCCCCAGACTGGACCAACGCTTCCCTGGCCCTCCTCCAGGTACGATAACAGCGTTGCATAAATGCCTGGACTGAGGGAACTGCGGCCTCAGCAGCCTTGGAAGGAAACAGAGGGGGTTGATAACCAAGGCAACACATGAATGGGGAAAGCCCAGTCGAGGACACCGGCAAGGAGTTATAGGCATATTCAGCCCAAGTTAGCTGCTGACTCCAGGAGGAGGGGTTATGGGAAGCCAGGCATCGGAGCATCCGCTCGAGATCCTGGTTTGCACGCTTGGTTTGGCCGTTGGTCTGTGGATGGAATCCTGAGGACAGACTGGTGGAGGCACCCAGTTGGCGACAGAATTCCCTCCAAAACTGGGACATGAACTGGGGCCCCCTGTCAGAGACCACATCCTCCGGAAGACAATGAATCCGGAAGACGTGGTCAATGACCACCCGGGCCGTCTCCCTAGCCGAAGGGAGTTTAGGAAGGGGAATGAAGTGAACCACCTTAGAAAAGCGATCCACAACAGTAAGGACCACCGTATTGCTGCTGGATGGAGGGAAACCAGTAACAAAATCCAGGGCAATATGTGACCAGGGGCAGGAAGGAATAGGGAGGGGATGAAGCAGACCAACGGGAGGTTGATTGGAAGATTTGTTTTGAGCACAAACCTCACAAGCACCCACGAACCGACGGATGTCCTCAGCCATGGCCGGCCACCAAAAACGCTGGCGGATGGCTGCCAGCAACCTCCTCACACCGGGATGACACGTGAGTTTAGAAGAGTGACCCCACTGCAAGACGGTGTTGAGGACTGTATCAGGCACAAATAACAGACCCGCCGGACACCCCATGGCCACCTCAACCTGAGCTAATGCTCGCCTGACCTGACCCTTGATACCCCAGGTGACGGCCCCCACCACACGGCCCAAAGGCAAAATGGTGTCAGGAGGAGACTCATCAACAGGCGCATCAAACTGCCGGGACAGAGCGTTGGGCTTGCCATTCTTAGAACCTGGTCTGTAAGACAACAACAAAGTTGAAGCGTCCAAAAAACAGCGCCCAACGAGCCTGTCTGGAGTTCAGCCGCTTGGCCGATTGAATATACTCCAGATTTCTATGATCAGTCCACACCAAAAATGGAATTATCGTCCCCTCCAACCAGTGACGCCACTCTCCCAAAGCCAAGCATACTGCCAGCAGCTCTCTGTTGCCGATGTCATAATTTCGTTCTGAGGGAGAAAGGCGATGAGATGGACAAGGATGCAACTTATTATCATGAGGGGATTTTTGGGAAAGAACTGCACCTACACCAACCTGTGACGCATCCACCTCCAATACAAACTGTCTGCTAGGATCCGGCAAAATAAGAATAGGAGCAGTAGTGAACCTGGATTTCAAATCATCAAAAGCTGCTTGAGTAACACTAACATCTGCCACTAATCCATCCAAAAAAGTAGCCACCAGAGCCGCTGAGTTCCACTCACTTGTAGCTTCAAGAGTCTTAAATTCAATAGAATAATCAGCAACTGACCTCTTGCCTTGATGCAGCGAAGCCAATTGCCGGGAAGCCTCTTTGCCAAACACGGCTCGATCTCCAAAATGTATAACCGCCCTGCCTCGATGGGCTATCTTGAATAATGGTGTAAAATTCCTAACTTGATTTGCGTTGTTCACTGTCTTGAAGACCTATCGAAGTTGACATTTGCACTTGTTTCTAAATCTTGCCGATTCAAACATCTTAAACCATTTGCGCACATTCGGAGCCTCCGCGCATTCTTTTAAAGCATGCTGAGAGCAACATTTCAGTCAATGCCCTTACACAGAATTGAATCCTCTTTCGCGTATCATTGCTTCTGAATCAACACATACACACAAAATCATCTCAAAATAATTGTCTCTGCAAGCATTTTCGTAAACACAGTCAGTTATGTCTTAAGTGAACGTATACAGTGGAGAAAGAAATCTCGTGCATTATTATATTGGATCCGTGCATGGTCTTAAAGAGAGCTGTAAATACCAGGTGTTTCATTAGTGGCACCTGCTGTCAGAGAGAGTGACATTTGCGTCTCATTCACAAAAGTAAATTCAGACTATTCTGTTTTTACTGAAATATTTTTTAATTATACAATCCAAATAACATGTATTTAGCTTTTTTTTTTAATATTAATTCAAATGGTTTCCCCTGATTTAAAAAAAGAGCACAGACTAAGCCTTTGTTTATGTGAAGATATTTATTTTAGTTGTATTTTTTATTTTTATTTAGTTTTATTTAGGATTTGTTTTTAAATTTCAAGTAAATTTTATAATTAAACATTTCAATTTCACAAAGAAATATGCAGCATTTTGTCTGAGAAATAATAAAATGACACATTAATTTACAATTAGTCTTGAATCTCATTTTTTTTTTTAAATAAATAAATATATAAATAAATTGTAAGAAAATTTTATGTTAACTGTATTGTGAATTTTATCGCATCGTAAGTTTATTGAATCGTTACATCCCGATATGCTAGTTTTTGCTGATGATGCTGATTTGTCCACAGTAAAGTTCAGCTGATGTCTTTTTTTTCTGGCTAGTTAAATTCATTTTGGGCTACCAAAACCTGAAGAATGCCTACCCAAAGGGCTACCAGTGAGGCGTCTTTCCCAAAAGCATCATTACACATTGTTTGCGACCGTGGGAAATGAGACCTGTCAGTTTTGACTCAGCGATTCTTTTGTGCCGATCACTTCTCCATAGAGAAGATTATAATCACTTAAAGTTTGGTCCATTCATTAAACAAATCTATTGTATAACTTGGACAACTGTGCCAGTTGTTTTGGCTACTTTTATTGTGTTTGGTGTGTCTGGATTCGTTTTGAAGCTTGGAATGCAGCAAGAAAAAGCACGGAATCCCATTCATTGTATTCACATTGAATTTCTATTGATTGGAAGATTTAGATGACATTAACAAAAATGTTGTTTATAGAAATTCTGTGGAAAACTGATGTTGATAAAAATAAAATGCTAAGAAAACACAAATCATATGACTGGCAGATGTCACTTTTTTTTCTTTTTTTTTTAGAGTTGTAAAGCATAAAAACAAGACATCAAGTTAATATGTTCATTTGTGTTAAAAAGCTTAACTATTTAAAAGTATTCTGAACTATTTATATTAAGTTACTAAACCTGAGTAATCTAACGAAATACATTACTGATTACTTTTTGAATCTTGTTTTTTTTTGTAATCTGTAGTGAAATACACTTTAAAAGTAACCTTCCCAGCCCTGTATATGACATTACATACAGCCAAGTGTGGTGACCTATACTCAGAATTCGTGCTCTGCATTTAACCCATCCAAAGTGCACACACAGCAGTGAATACACACCTGGAGCAGTGGGCAGCCATTTATGCTGCGGCACCCAGGCAGCAGTTGGGGGTTTGATGGTATTGATGGCACTTCAGCCATGGTATTGAAGGTGGAGAGAGCCCTGTATATTCATTCTCCCCACCTACAGCTTCTTGGCACTATGCTACCACCCACATAGAATACTCTACTGAATGTAAATAACTTTTGACTTTGGAAGCCACAACTTGGGGGACAAACAAACAAACAAACGAATGAATGAATAAACAAACCACAGGCCAAGCCATTTTAAAGGTCAACAACAGAGAAAAACCTAGTCAAAATTCTTCCCTAACAATCAAATCATCTGTAACCATGGTTACATCAGCGAACCCCTCCTGAACCTCAGCATAGTCAACCGATAATAATTGGCTACATGCACAAGCGTAGTGATAAACTTTAGCTATTGTCAGAAGTCGGCATATTGGTTTCTGATTTACTTCACCCGCATCCGCTTTAAACAAACAAGATGAGTGCTGCTGCTGTTGTATGAAAAAAGAGATATAATGTGCATGACACATCTAAGTTTCTAAAAACTGTAGGTGGATCTAAGGAGCACTGCTGTGTGCCACTTTGCTCTGCTTCAAGTCGATATAACACCCATTTGAGCTTCCTGATCGAGGCAGCAACAGCAAAAATTGTTAGGGTCAGCAGGGCAAAGAAAACCTATACTACTACCACAACAATTGAAAGCCCTTTAACCAGACCAACTGTAAGTTTTCTTTTCTCTCTCACGCACACACACATACAGATATACCGAAGCATGAAAAGGATGGTTTTGAATTGACACTCATTAATTAGGGTGTAATGACACCCTCATTCATGATTCAATACATATAGATTTATTTTATACGAATATACTTGCACTCTGTCACATTTGGCATTATAAGGACCCTCAATATATATATATATATATATATATATATATATATATATATATTAGGGGTGGCACGGTACATGAAAAAACACCCGAACCATTCGGTTAGCTTGTCTCGGTTCGGTTCGTGTGTGCGTCGCTCGGTTCGACCCATGCGCAATGTAGCCCCGTGCTCAGTTTCGCCTCATACAGTTTCGCGCAAACATACAAGTAGACAGCAAACGTGGAGTAAGGAGTGCTGCAGAAATGGCAAGTGGAGGAGATAATGAAGGCTGCCCGGAGTTGGCGGATGCGCCTGCGTCATTCAAATCCGGTGTGTGGGAACATTTTGGATTTCATGTTACTTACGATGACAATGGAAATAAAACAGTAGATAGAACGGTGACTGTGTGCAAGCATTGTGCAAAATGCATTCAATATGCAGTTCATTTGAGAAGACATCACGCCAATGTGTCGGTAAGCACAAACAGGAGAGAACCGATTAGGAAACAACTTCTACTGTCCGCAGCATTTAAGCAACCTCTCAGTGATAAGACGGACAGGACATTAGCCATAACTAAAGCATTGGGGATGTTTATAGCAAAAGATATGCAACCGTACAGCGTTATCGAGTGTGAAGAAACTAGCCGCTGTATAATATTCCCTCTCGCCGACACTTCGTCACCACTGTAATTCCAAAACTTGGACGAGACACGAGGAGAAATTTAAAAATAATTGTCCGATACAGCCCACGTAGCTCTCACTACAGATGGATGGACCTCCAGGGCCACTTAAAGTTTCCTCACGGTGACTGCTCACTATATTACTTCAGAGTGGGAAATGAGAAGCTGCGTTTTGCAAACCCGCCCCATTTATGAAAGTCATACCAGTGAGCATCTCTCTGAAATGCTGACCGATGCGGTGGCGGAATGGAAAGTGGAAAGGGTAAACAGCATAATTCCTGTTACTACAGATAATGCTAAAAATATAGTGAATGCTATCGATTTAGCAGCAGGACTTGGGCCACAGATCGGGTGCTTCACACACACAGTTAACCTAAACCAAGTACTTTGACTCTTGGGGAAGGTTAGGAAGGTGGTTAGCTTCTTTCACCGAAGCACAACAGCTGCCCATGCCCTGAAAACCAAGCAGGATATGCTTGAATTGCCTGTTCACAAACTAATTCACGACGTAACAACTCGTTGGAACTCCACATATGACATGTTAGAATGTTATGTGGAGCAACAGGCTGCCATCTACTCTGCCATGATGGACAAGGATATGAAGAAGAAAGTCAAAGACATTGCCTTGTTAACTGAAAGTGAGACAATACTGGCAGAGGGTCTCATTAATATTCTCAAACCTCTGAAGAATGTAATCACCCTCATGAGCACAGAAACATCCCCCTCAGTTTCAATGATTATCCCAATGCAGAAGATGATACTGAAATCCATGACATCAAGTGCAGAGTACAGTACGACCATCAAAGAAGCCAAGGCAGCCATCACTAAAGACCTAAAAGGCAGATACAATGACCCTGGTGTTCAGGATTATCTGCACAAAGCCACTTGATCCAAGATTCAAGTCCCTGCCTTACCTGGAAGAAGCCCGTGTTTAGAAAATCTACGATGATCTAACCATGGACATTGTGGACATTGAAAAGCAGGTTTTGTGTTTTTTGTATCTTACTTAAATTTGATTTCATATAATTTTTTTATATGATTTTTTATCCTAATGATAATTGCTATTTTTTTTTTACTAAGCAAAGCAAATTTAATCTTTTTGTGCATTTGTAATATTTTTCTCTTTCCCACTGCCCAGAAGAAAATAACTTTTTGCTGCCATGAGAGCCATTTTTTATTATTAACATTTCCAAAATGTCTATTTTGTTATATACTCATCAGGGTCAAAGCACTGAAGCCCAAGCGAACAGTTCCTCCTCAGGAGCGGAGCCAGGGCCATCAGAGACCTCTCCTCCCCAGAAAAAATCTGCCATGGCAATGGTATTTGCAGATTTTTTTAAAACAGAGAAAAGAAGAACAAAGCCTTTGTCAGACATCATTCATGAAGAGGTCACCTCATACAAAGACACAGGCTGCATCTCTGTGGATGAAGACCCACTCGCATGGTGGAAGAACAATGAGCATAAGTATCCTCACATTGCTAAGTTAGCCCAATCTAACCTTGCTGTCCAAGGTACATCTGTGCCAAGTGAACGTGTTTTCTCAAAAATGTTTTTTATGCAACATTTTGATAGCCAGCATTTTTGTTTTTAATATTTAAATATATACAGTGGCACTTTAATCTCTAGTTTCCAAATACTGCACTTTAGTTTCAAGTGAAAGAAATGTATCCTCACTCTCAGGGAATAGAAGCATTGCTTATACTGTTCTTGTGTTAAGATGTTTAAACTTATGCTTGACTTTATGATTGTGGCCTTTGCTATTGTTATAGCCTCATATTAAACTATTACATTATATTATATATTTATGTTTAAAGGATTTTGACTTGTTGAAAAGACAGAGCTTTAAGAGTTCCTCTCTTTTTCTTTTAAAATATATATTTATATATATATATATATATTAATACACATTTTCCTTTTTTTGCCAAATACACAAAAAGCATGTCATCATCAATGTCTTGTCTTGCTGTATCAAAATCTCATATAGCTTTTACTCAGAGAGGGTCCCAATAGTGCTTAAAGTCAAGTCAAAATGTTAATACTGTATCCTAAATTGTGGATAATTAAGCTAATAAGCTATATATCATATGCTGAAGGAAATTTCTGGAGTATTAAAGATTAAAATAAAATAAAAAATAACAAGAACCGTACAGAAAACCGTGACCCTAAAACCGTGATACGAACCGAACCATGGGTTTTGTGAACCGTGCCACCCCAAATATATATATATATATATATTATATATATATATAAATAGTAGTTTAATGTACTGACACTAAAACTCTGTAAACTGGATTTTTTTTATCACAGTCATTTTTATTTTGGGTGAGCTGTAGACAAAACAGGTATTCATTACCCACTATACATATTGTTGTTGTATTTTTGTATTGGGATATATTGGTTCCCCCCCACTCATTTAGTCAAGTCAAGTCAAGTCAAGTCTCCTTTATTTATATAGCACTTTAAACAAAATACATTGCATCAAAGCAACTGAACAACATTCATTAGTAAAACAGTGTGTCAATAATGTAAAATGACAGTTAAAGGCAGTTCATCATTGAATTCAGTGATGTCATCTCTGTTCAGTTTAAATAGTGTCTGTGCATTAATTTGCAATCAAGTCAACGATATTGCTGTAAATGAAGTGACCCCAACTAAGCAAGCCAGGGGCGACAGCGGCAAGGAACAAAAACTCCATCGGTGGAGAAAAAAACCTTGGGAGAAACCAGGCTCAGTTGGGGGGCCAGTTCTCCTCTGACCAGACGAAACCAGCAGTTCAATTCCAGGTTGCAGCAAAGTCAGATTGTGCAAAAGAATCATCTGTTTCCTTTTGGTCTTGTCCTGGTGATCATCTGAGACAGGGTCTTTACAGGTGATCTGTATCTGGGGCTCTAGTTGTCCTGGTCTCCGCTGTCTTGCAGGGCTGTAGAGGTCCTTTCAAGGTGCCAATCCACCATCTGGTCTGGATACGTACTGGATCCGGGTGACTGCAGTGACGCTCTGATCTGGATACAGACTGGATCTGGTGGCTACAGTGACCTCGGAATAAGAGAGAAACAGACTAATATTAGCGTAGATGCCATTTTTCTAATGAGGTAGCAAGTACAGTAAGTAGACAGCCTAAAGGCCCTTTCTACCACCGCGGGTACCGCCGCCGCGGCATCTGTAAAGTGCGTTTGCAGCTTTTGACCGCTAAGGGGCGCTTTAACCACAAGTTATCAAACAAGCGCATCACAGCACATTTTCGCAAATAGACATCAGTTTTGCCTCGCTGATGTGTTACATTTGACGGCTTCAGTCACGGAAAATGAAAGAAAAAGACTATAGTTAAAATATTTAATATATAATATTCACAGATGAAAGTTTGGTACTTATGAAGTTATGTGCATTTATTAGAACGAATTCAAGCAGGATAAATGTCAAGCCTGTGCCTGAACCTGTGATTATATTTTATATGAATTATGTGTTATATTATTCAAAAGAAATTGTGGTTTACTTTGCATCTGAGCATTAAAAGTGGTAGCCTATTTTAAGGGGGTAGGCTACATGGATTAATATGCAATGTCAATATTTTCATATATTATGCCTATATTTTAATTTATATTTTAAAATTCCTTTAATAAAACAACATGCATTTTTGTTATTTGTTACCTGTCCTTTATTTTAACAGATAACTTCTTGGGAAAAAGACATTTGTCTGTAAACTGATTAAGAAATTGTTGCATGTTTAAACGTGAAGCGCTGTATACAACCCGAATTCCGGAAAAGTTGGGACGTTTTTTAAATTTTAATAAAATGAAAACTAAAGGAATTTCAAATCACATGAGCCAATATTTTATTCACAATAGAACATAGATAACGTAGCAAATGTTTAAACAGAGAAATTTTACACTTTTATCCACTTAATTAGCTCATTTAAAATTTAATGCCTGCTACAGGTCTCAAAAAAGTTGGCACGGGGGCAACAAATGGCTAAAAAAGCAAGCAGTTTTGAAAAGATTCAGCTGGGAGAACATCTAGTGAATAATTAAGTTAATTGATATCAGGTCTGTAACATGATTAGCTATAAAAGCTTTGTCTTAGAGAAGCAGAGTATCTCAGAAGTAAAGATGGGCAGAGGCTCTCCAATCTTTGAAAGACTGCGTAAAAAAATTGTGGAAAACTTTAAAAACAATGTTCCTCAACGTCAAATTGCAAAGGCTTTGCAAATCTCATCATCTACAGTGCATAACATCATCAAAAGATTCAGAGAAACTGGAGAAATCTCTGTGCGTAAGGGACAAGGCCGGAGACCTTTATTGGATGCCCGTGGTCTTCAGGCTCTCAGACGACACTGCATCACTCATCGGCATGATTGTGTCAATGACATTACTAAATGGGCCCAGGAATACTTTCAGAAACCACTGTCGGTAAACACAATCCGCCGTGCCATCAGCAGATGCCAACTAAAGCTCTATCATGCAAAAAGGAAGCCATATGGTCCAGAAGCGCCGTCGTGTCCTGTGGGCCAAGGCTCATTTAAAATGGACTATTTCAAAGTGGAATAGTGTTTTATGGTCAGACGAGTCCAAATTTGACATTCTTGTTGGAAATCACGGATGCCGCGTCCTCCGGGCTAAAGAGGAGGGAGACCTTCCAGGATGTTATCAGCGTTCAGTTCAAAAGCCAGCATCTCTGATGGTATGGGGGTGCATAAGTGCATACGGTATGGGCAGCTTGCATGTTTTGGAAGGCTCTGTGAATGCTGAAAGGTATATAAAGGTTTTAGAGCAACATATGCTTCCCTCCAAACAACGTCTATTTCAGGGAAGGCCTTGTTTATTTCAGCAGGACAATGCAAAACCACATACTGCAGCTATAACAACAGCATGGCTTCGTCGTAGAAGAGTCCGGGTGCTAACCTGGCCTGCCTGCAGTCCAGATCTTTCACCTATAGAGAACATTTGGCGCATCATTAAACGAAAAATACGTCAAAGACGACCACGAACTCTTCAGCAGCTGGAAATCTATATAAGGCAAGAATGGGACCAAATTCCAACAGCAAAACTCCAGCAACTCATAGCCTCAATGCCCAGACGTCTTCAAACTGTTTTGAAAAGAAAAGGAGATGCTACACCATGGTAAACATGCCCCGTCCCAACTATTTTGAGACCTGTAGCAGAAATCAAAATTGAAATGAGCTCATTTTGTGCATAAAATTGTAAACTTTCTCAGTTTAAACATTTGCTATGTTATCTATGTTCTATTGTGAATAAAATATTGGCTCATGTGATTTGAAAGTCTTTTAGTTTTCATTTTATTAAAATTTAAAAAACGTCCCAACTTTTCCGGAATTCGGGTTGTAATTTTGTTCACATTAATTATGCCTAATTAGCCTAAAACAAGAAACGAATAAATTAAACCTGCACGATTTAGCTAAATCTTTGAAACTCTAAAGAATGGACGGCTTAATAAACCGTCCTCATGATTTAAACTCAAGTTCTCTCATTATAATCAACAAATTGCACACGATGTAAAAAAGAGCTTCATTAACTGACAACATAAGTGATTTTAAAGGGAGCCTTCTTTACTTGATTTTAGTGCTGGGCGATAACATATGGCCTAAAAAAAAAAAATCTGATTTATGATTTAAATCGATTTTAAAATCAATATTCAAATGACAAATATTTTTCAAAACAAGTTTTAATATAGTTATAAACTTATAACTGAGACAAGATGATAAAAAAAAACTAATGTTACCTTAATGCTGGAAAGACCTTTATTTTATTATTACTTTTTATTATATATTATTTTTTATTATTTTTTATTTTTTGTTAATACTAGCCCATCAGCTGTGCAAATTTTGTTTGTGAGGATAATAACAGTACATTTTTGTCAGTTATTTTATCTAAACACATCAAAATAGATAAAAATCAAATCAAATAGCCTACTGATAATGTAGTAGCACTATTACATTTGTTTGAATGCATTATTGCTAAAGCGATTGCATGTGAATGTGCTTTATCTGTTTAAATCATGCTTTAACCCAAAAATAATCAGTAAAAGAAACAGACAAACTAATATATATATATCCTTTAACATCCCGCTCGACTGTTGCAGTCATTATATCCTGATCAAGCCATAGCTAAATATGTTTAACATGAATTCTTGCTGAATATGCAGTTATATTACGGGCTGTTGTCATGAATTGTACTCGTGATGGAGGCTCAAGTCAGAATCACACCGCTCCGCTCATCCTTTGCTCGGCTGCGTGTCTCTGTCAGACTCGCGGGGGAGGGTTGAGCCACTCTGGGGTGCATTTCCCAAAAGCATCGTTAGCAAACTATGGTCGCAAGTTCCGTCGTTACCAACGTAGTTCAACGATTTGGTGTTTCCCGAAACCATAGTTCAAACGAACATTCGCAAAATGCATCGCAAACTTGTGTCGTTGGAACGACAGCTCTCCACCTGTGGTTAGAAGCATAGTTCGTCGTTAGTTTGATGTGTCGACGTCGTTGATTGCGCCACACCTGGGGTGTGTTCTATTAAGAGTTATCGACCCTATGCCCTATTCCTTCATTAGATTTCACAATCCACTTTGAGTGATTTAAAAGACTTAAAGTTGTGGTTTAAGTTTATTACATAATTCGCCTTTTTTGTTATTATTACAAATTCAGTTTGAAATAGCAGTGTGGCCCTCGCAATTATTCTCCCTTAGAAGTGCCCTCTGAAAGCTTTAAACATGCTGATTGGAACGCAGCCATTGTTTCGTTTGTGCGAAATAAAACGGTAAGTTTGTCAAGTGAGTTGTCTTTGTAAAAACAGTCCAAAAGAAATATTTCTCATATAACAATATTGCTAAAACAGTGTGTTAGAGGTTGTCACTTAAATTAAATGTTAACTCTCAAATCACAGTATTTTTATAGTAAATTATTTTTTTTATTTTAAATGAATATACCTAAATAAAGTAACAAAAACGTATAGATAAGTGAGTGATTTTGTTGTTTTTACAGAATTAGTATATAGAATACTCTCTACAAATGTGTTTGTGTGTGAATACATACATACATACACACACACACACACACACACACACACATATATATACATATATATATATATATATAGAGAGAGAGAGAGAGAGAGAGAGAGAGTATATACACTGTTTGCAAAAGTATTTAAAAAAAAAGTTTTTAAGTGTTCATTTAATGCATATCAATGCAATGCATTAATGCAAACCAAATATTTAACAGATGTTATATCAGATTAAACAAATGGTTTAAACTGCAATGGTGGCTGGATACTGCACAGGTGTCAGGAGGTATGGGCGAAGAGGATTTTCCTCTGTCTCCCAGCAGCCAGTTATCACCAGAGCCATGCACCCTCTTTAGCCACCTGGCAAACTGCAAAAGTGGCCCACACAAAAGAGTCATGTGTGCTTCCATCACCCACCCATCAGGCCATCACCCACCACCTCCATAAATGTCCAACATCATAATAGTGCAGTGAAGCTAACAACTGAATTTAAAGCGTTGTTTCTTCTTATTGCTCTCTGAAAATGGAAAGGGCCTGATGTTGAAAGGCCAGGCAGGAGAGGGCCTGTTGGAGGCCTGAACTTTGAAGGCAAAGGCCTGGTTGATGCACATGTATACCTCCAAGGATCCTTCCATTGCAAGAGGGCCCCAGGATGGCCAAAACTTTCTCTTCCTCTGGGACAGGAGGAACTGAATTGATGCCCCATCAGTCTTGTTTGCTTCCCTTATGTGCCAGAGCCTTCCGTTTTGTCACACTTGCAAAGTCCCTCCACTTATTCCTGACTTCTGGACTTTGTTCGTATTGCAGAACCTGATTTTACCAAGTGAGACATGTTCCTGGGACAACATCTTTGTTGTCCCTGGAACAACATTGTGATTAACCAATCAGATATGAAGAACCAGTTTATAGATTTTGTGAAGTTTACGCTTAAAATCACTTTTTGGTGCTTGTACATCAGTGTCATTCATCTATCAATTCCTCTGATTTTAGGGATTACTCATGGTTAAGGTTAGGTTTAGGTGTAGGGATATGGTCAAGAATATATTTTTGGAGTAAAATGTTGTTGCAGGGTCAACAAAATATGGTGACCTAGGAACACATCTAACTCAGTAAAATCAGGACGTGCGTTCATATCCATAGCCAGCATCATTTATTTTTTGAGTGATTTCTGCAGATTTTATTTTTGTCAGCATTTGTAATGCTGTTTTGCAGCTTTGAAAATAGCTGGACTTTATTATTTTCCACCTTCTCCAAAAGAACTGCAATTTCATGCTTTGAAAATTTGGGTTTTCGGGTAATTTTCATTAACACATGGCATAATGGCAAGGAGACTTAAATAGGAAAAATTTAGCAAAATAAGCATCAGGTGTCCACAACAGTACACCACAGTTAAAAAAACAAACATATTTTTTAAATTGTGGTTAAGTAGCCTATCACTATTAAATAAGAAATAGTATGTATATGAAATTGTGAAATTATTGACATTGGGGTCAGAAAAGAGCACATTTTTAACTCCGTGTGTGTATATAATGTATTGCAGAACAAATAAATGTTTCGTTATTACTCGACTCCTACGTAACATCATTTCAAATACGTAATTCGAGTCGAAGAAAAGAGAAAATAAAACCAAATTACTGAAGGTGGCGGTATGTGCTTATGTCTAGCGTCTGCCATTAGATCGAAGAAGAACAACGACGGCTCAAACCAGCGTAGTTTGAACAATGGATCTGCGACACAGGTACCATGGTTTCGGGAAACAGTCATGACTAGGTCGTTCGTTTTCATAACGATGCATCGTACTATGGTGGTTAATCAGCGAGTTACGTCGTTGTACGGGAAACGCACCCCTGAACTACGGGAGAACTGAGTGGTGCGTCGGTGGATGTTAAAAAGAAAACCAATTTATCACCCAGCCCTACTCGCTTTCATATTATTTAATGAAAAAAAAAATGCAGCTGCATTTAAATGCAGGTGTGTAAAATATGTGCAAGATTTGCACTGCACGTGTGATGGTAGATGTGCAGCTTTTATTCTTATTTATTTTATCTTCATTACAAATCTTGTTTGGTTTCATTTTGGATAATTGCATGTAAAAAATTATTTTCGTTGTAATGCAAAATGTGAATTAATATTCATATGCATAATACATATGCATATACATAAGTATTTGTGCAAAAATTATTAATTCAACATTCAACATTCAACAATCTGTTAATGTTGCATTTCTCTGTCGGAAAGAGACAGCACTGTGAATTTAATCTTGCAGCAGACAAGAAAACATTTGTTTATTAATAAATAATTAAAATGTCTTATTTTTCACAATTATTAGGATACTTCTGCATGTACTTTGTGGCAAACCTAATGTATGTGCTTGAGCGCGGAATATATTAAGATTTGATTATGTAAATTTAATATATAAACCTCTGATTAGTTGAATATAACAAATGAACGACTAGAACTAGAAAAATCTTACATGGGGACAGACCATTTTTTAGTCTATAACCAAAACAACAGTCCTATATAAACCGGTTCAGCAACTTTGAAAGCCTCATAAGACACTGTCCATATGAAAGAGCAAGAGATTCACACCTTTATCTCGACCCCCACAAGCCACACATAACTACCCCCAAAAACCTAACCCCCTGCAGCTGAACAGAATTCGGTCTGTGTTTTGGCTCCGAGGAACGGTGTGTTACTGGGCTGAAACATGCCTGCACTCAGCAGCACTACTCTTTGTATTCATTATATTCTCGCAGCCCATATTATTATTTTCACAAGACCATAATGATAATAACAAATCATCAATTAATAATTAATCATTATTTTACAAAAATCATTGTTATTTGTGATCGTGGATGTTTGCAGAAGCCTTTAAGACCAAGCGGAATCCTCTGTTCCCGCTTTACAGCGCGTGGGACTCCGCTAACTGAAGCAGCTTCACCATCTGCTGTTTGACTTTACTGAATCAGATTGAGGCGAATACAACTTATTGATCATGAGACCAACATTTAGCAAGCAGGAAAACATTCATTCTACCTGAAGGAAGACACATTTTATTGAGCTAATGCTGTTAAATAAAGAGAGGGAGAGAGAACCAGAATTTAAATACTATTAAACTAACTTTAAAATATCAAGGAGTTTATAAATTAAAAATGGTAAAATGTCACAGTGCATGTTAAATAGCCTAAATGAACTTGTGTTAATAATATAATTAGAACTTACAATATAATTCGATAACTGTATAAAATGGGACAGCAACCTTTATATTAAACATTTTTAAATCGTCCACAGCTGAGCAACGCGAGAGGGGGATCTGCGCCAGAGCGCGTGAAGTGAATGTGATGAAAGAAGTCATTTTCAGATGCAATGGGGAAAAAAAATAGCCTAGATTAGCCCCATGCAGGCTCTGCTCTGAAGTATATAATACTTATAATTACTGTTAACCCAGAGTAACAAATTTTAACGGATTAATCGCCTTTTTTCATTTGATGCATGTTTTCTTTATTTATTTTTAAACAAGCTAAAAAAATAAATTGAGTTTGTGAGAGAAAAAAAATATATGAGTCGTGTATAGGTTTCATTTGAATGTATTAATCACCTATTTTCGTTTGCTGCATTTTTTTTATATAATTCATGTATTAATTGCATTTTATTACATTTAGAAATAATAACGGCTGGCCTAATAATGTTATCATGTACAAACAGGATATATTTATTTCCCTTCACTTTACAACAAATCCTTTAAATTTAACAAATATATCAGAACAAAAGAATTAAAAATATAGAATTCTAATGGATAAATATAATTTCAGTATATAATAATATAGGCTTAGCTATAAACAAACAAAAAATAATAATAATTTCAAGCTAAGCATAAGGTAAGGTTGGGCTTTCTCATTCTCTCATACGGGAGAAATCCGTTTCCATATTCGTGATGTTGCCCATTTGAAGCTTAAGTATTATTCGTGAGGTAAAATAGGCTTTGTTGTTCACGCGTGTTTCAGTATCGATGGAAAAAAATCGTAATAAACAATATGTGGAGTAAGTGGATTGCTGCTAACGCTGAATGTCTGGTGTACAACTGCTGTTTCCAGTGAATATGTGCACGAGACACCAGTGCAACCAACTGCAGAAACAGAAAATACTAAATTTTTGGTCACACATAAGGCATAATTCAAAAATGCAAAGTGTTAGTAGTTTGAAAGAAATCAAGAATAAAAACAGAGTTAATAATAATTATTGCTAAATGCTGGACCGTTCCCATTTTGCTCTGCATATGGAACCGGAATATTTTTTAAACCAAGAACCGAAATGAAAATGAAATGAAAAAATATAGCTTTTTATCCATGTGTATATATATGGTAAACGGATTGCATTTATATAGCGCTTTCAACAGATCACATGGCCATCCAAAGTGCTTTACAATTTGCCTCACATTCACCCATTCACACACTCATTCACACTGCGGTGTCAGCCATTCAAGGCGCCATCCAGCTCATCGGGAGCACCTGGGGTTAGGTGTCTTGCTCAAGGACACCTCGACACTTGGTCAGGTGGAGCCGGGGATTGTACCACCAACCTTCCGGTTTGTAAACAACCTACATGAACCACTGAGCCACTGCCGCCTTCATTTACAAATGTATGTATATATATATATACGGTGAGTAATGGCTTCTCCTATCATTGTTTCTTGCACCTCTTGCCACATGTACAGTTTATCTATCTCTGTCGCTGATGAGGGATTCACATGTGATAAATGCAGGGAAATAGTTAGGCTGACAGAGAAGATTTCAGAATTAGAGACACGCATCCAAACTTTAATTGAGGACAGTAAGAATGTTAGGGCTCTAGATACGGCTTTGGATGCGTCTAGCTCAGGGATTCCTATACATTGTTCGGTTCCGGAAACAGAGCCCCAGCAGCAGGGCAACTGGGTGACGGTGAGGCAGCGTAGTCGTGGGTCAAAACACCGCTCTTCTGTTCCGATCAAAACATTAAACAGGTTCTCCCCACTCAGTGATGCACCCACTGAGAAACCTGATGAAAGTGCTCTAGTTATTGGTGATTCTATTGTACGGAACTTGAATATAGAGACACCAGCCACCATAGTCAAATGTTTACCGGGAGCCAGAGCGCCTGACATCTTGGCAAATTTAAAAGTGCTGGCTAATGCTAAATGTAAATACAGTAAGATTGTTATTCATGCCGGCGCTAATGATGTTCGACTTCGCCAGTCGGAGATCACTAAAAATAACATTAAAGAGGTGTGTGAACTTGCAAGCACGATGTCAGACACTGTAATATGCTCTGGTCCCCTCCCTGCTTACCGTGGTGATGAGATGCATAGCAGATTGTCATCACTCAATGGCTGGATGTCTAAGTGGTGCCCACAGAATAACATAGGTTTCATAGACAATTGGACGAGCTTTTGGGGCAGACCTGACCTGTTTAAAAGAGATGGTCTTCATCCCTCCTGGGGTGGCGCCACTCTTCTCTCTAGAAATATGGCAAATAGTCTTAGTGTTTATACTTGACTAACTGGGGCCCAGGTCAGGAAGCAGACAGACTGGCTAAACCGACCGTCTGCTAGCTGCCTCCCGTCACAGAGGTCAGTTAATTCTCAGCACATAGAGACTCTTTCACCTAGATATCACACTATAGAGACTGTGTCTGTTCCCCGAACTAGTAAAAACAAAAAACGTCCAAACCTGGTTAAGATTAACAATTTAATTGAGGTTCAACAAATAAAAAACAGAAGCAATATGGATAAACAAATGATAAAGCTTGGCTTATTGAATATCAGATCCCTTTCTACGAAAACACTTTTTGTAAATAATATGATCACTGATCATAATATAGATGTACTCTGTTTGACAGAAACCTGGCTAAAACCTGATGATTACATTATTTTTAAATGAGTCCATCCCCCAAGATTACTGTTATAAACATGAGCCACGTCTAAAAGGCAAAGGTGGAGGTGTTGCTTCAATTTATAACAACGTTTTCAGGATTTCTCAGAGGGCAGGCTACAAGTATAACTCGTTTGAAGTAATGGTACTTCATATAACATTATCCAAAGAAACAAATGTTAATGATAAATCCCCTGTTATGTTTGTACTGGCTACTGTATACAGGCCACCAGGGCACCATACAGACTTTATTAAAGAGTTTGGTGATTTTACATCTGAGTTAGTTCTGGCTGCAGATAAAGTTTTAATAGTTGGTGATTTTAATATCCATGTTGATAATGAAAACGATGCATTGGGATCAGCATTTATAGACATTCTGAACTCTATTGGTGTTAGACAACACGTTTCAGGACCTACTCATTGTCGAAATCATACTCTAGATTTAATACTGTCACATGGAATTGATGTTGATGGTGTTGAAATTATTCAGCCAAGTGATGATATCTCAGATCATTATTTAGTTCTTTGCAAAATTCATATAGCCAAAATTGTAAATTCTACTTCTTGTTACAAGTATGGAAGAACCATCACTTCTAACACAAAAGACTGCTTTTTAAGTTATCTTCCTGATGTATCCAAATTCCTTAGCATATCCAAAACCTCAGAACAACTTGATGATGTAACAGAAACTATGGACTCTCTCTTTTCTAGCACTTTAAATAAAGTTGCTCCTTTACGCTTAAGGAAGGTTAAGGAAAACAGTTTGACACCATGGTATAATGAGCATACTCGCACCCTAAAGAGAGCAGCCCGAAAAATGGAGCGCAGCTGGAGGAAAACAAAACTAGAGGTATTTCGTATTGCTTGGCGGGAAAGTAACATATCCTACAGAAAAGCATTAAAAACTGCTAGATCCGATTACTTTTCTTCTCTTTTAGAAGAAAACAAACATAACCCCAGGTATTTATTCAATACAGTGGCTAAATTAACGAAAAATAAAGCATCAACAAGTGTTGACATTTCCCAACACCACAGCAGTAATGAGTTTATGAACTACTTTACTTCTAAAATCGATACTATTAGAGATAAAATTGCAACCATTCAGCCGTCAGCTACAGTATCACATCAGACAGTGCACTATAGACCCCCTGAGGAACAGTTCCACTCATTCTCTACCATAGGAGAGGAAGAATTGTATAAACTTGTTAAATCATCTAAACCAACAACATGTATGTTAGACCCTATACCATCTAAGCTCCTGAAAGAGGTGCTTCCAGAAGTCATAGATCCTCTTCTGACTATTATTAATTCCTCATTGTCATTAGGACATGTCCCCAAAACCTTCAAACTGGCTGTTATTAAGCCTCTCATCAAAAAACCACAACTTGACCCCAAAGAACTAGTTAATTATAGACCAATCTCGAATCTCCCTTTTCTGTCCAAGATACTAGAAAAGGTGGTATCCACACAATTATATTCCTTCTTAGAGAAAAATGGTATATGTGAGGATTTCCAGTCAGGATTTAGACCGTATCATAGTACTGAGACTGCTCTTCTTAGAGTTACAAATGATCTGCTCTTATCATCTGATCGTGGGTGTATCTCTCTATTAGTTTTATTGGATCTTAGTGCTGCGTTTGACACAATTGACCACAACATTCTTTTGCATAGACTTGAATACTTTGTTGGCATCAGTGGAAGTGCATTAGCATGGTTTAAATCGTACTTATATGACCGCCATCAGTTCGTAGCAGTGAGTGAAGATGTATCCTATCGATCACAAGTGCAGTATGGAGTACCTCAAGGCTCAGTACTAGGGCCGCTACTCTTCACGCTTTATATGTTACCCTTGGGAGATATCATCAGGAAACATGGTGTTAGCTTTCACTGTTATGCTGATGATACTCAGCTCTATATTTCTTCGCAGCCCGGTGAAACACACCAATTTGAAAAACTAATGGATTGCATAGTCGATATAAAAAACTGGATGACGAGTAATTTCTTACTGCTAAATTCTGAAAAAACAGAGGTGTTAATTATAGGACCTAAAAACTCTGCTTGTAATAACCTAGAACACTGTCTAAGACTTGATGGTTGCTCTGTCAATTCTTCGTCATCAGTTAGGAACCTAGGTGTGCTACTTGATCGCAATCTTTCCTTAGAAAGCCACGTTTCTAGCATTTGTAAAACTGCATTTTTCCATCTCAAAAATATATCTAAATTACGGCCTATGCTCTCAATGTCAAATGCAGAAATGTTAATCCATGCATTTATGACCTCAAGGTTAGATTATTGTAATGCTTTATTGGGTGGTTGTTCTGCACGCTTAGTAAACAAATTACAGCTAGTCCAAAATGCAGCAGCAAGAGTTCTTACTAGAACCAGGAAGTATGACCATATTAGCCCGGTCCTGTCAACACTGCACTGGCTCCCTATCAAGCATCGCATAGATTTTAAAATATTGCTTATTACTTATAAAGCCCTGAATGGTTTAGCACCTCAGTATTTGAATGAGCTCCTTTTACATTATAATCCTCTACGTCCGCTACGTTCTCAAAACTCAGGCAATTTGATAATACCTAGAATATCAAAATCAAATGCAGGCGGCAGATCCTTTTCCTATTTGGCGCCCAAACTCTGGAATAACCTACCTAACATTGTTCGGGAGGCAGGCACTCTTGCAGTTTAAATCTAGATTAAAGACCCATCTCTTTAACCTGGCATACACATAACATACTAATATGCTTTTATTATCCAAATCCGTTAAAGGATTTTTAGGCTGCATTAATTAGGTAAACCGGAACCGGAAACACTTCCCATAACAACCTATGTACTTGCTACATCATTAGAAGAATGGCATCTACGCTAATATTTGTCTGTTTCTCTCTTGTTCCGAGGTCACCGTGGCCACCAGATCCAGTCTTTGTCCAGATCAGAGGGTCACTGCAGTCACCCGGATCCAGTACGTATCCAGACCAGATGCTGGATCAGCACCTAGAAAGGACCTCTACTGCCCTGAAAGACAGCGGAGACCAGGACAACTAGAGCCCCAGATACAGATCCCCTGTAAAGACCTTGTCTCAGAGGAGCACCAGGACAAGACCACAGGAAACAGATGATTCTTCTGCACAATCTGACTTTGCTGCAGCCTGGAATTGAACTGCTGGTTTCGTCTGGTCAGAGGAGAACTGGCCCCCCAACTGAGCCTGGTTTCTCCCAAGGTTTTTTTCTCCATTCTGTCACCGATGGAGTTTCGGTTCCTTGCCGCTGTCGCCTCTGGCTTGCTTAGTTGGGGACACTTCATCTACAGCGATATCGTTGACTTGATTGCAAATAAATGCACAGACACTATTTAACTGAACAGAGATGACATAACTGAATCCAATGATGAACTGCCTTTAACTATCATTTTTGCATTATTGACACTGTTGTCCTAATGAATGTTGTTCAGTTGCTTTGACGCAATGTATTTTGTTTAAAGCGCTATATAAATAAAGGTGACATTGACATTGACATATATACATACATACATACATACATGGGCCTTATATTTATTTACTCTTTAATAACAATAGCATGCATATGATCCTTTGTGTAAAGGTCTTGTGAATAGACTGTAGCCTAAGACTATCTTACATTTTAAAATTAACTCACTGTAAATGTTTGAATATTTTTTTTAGACGTTACAATGTTATATCATAATGTTATTGTTGTTTTACTTCTTCCTTTTATCTCATTTTACAATTACATTCATTTCGCAATCCGTCCCTTTGCGCCACCTGGCGGTAGTTTCGCGAATGATTTTAACACGCAACTGAATTACAGTTACCGCCACGGCACCGCGGCGGTCAAGCCCAATAGGGCAGTCTCCCACCCAACTTTGATGGCAGCTACAGCAACACAGGAGTAGTGCTTGATTGTAAAGAGCTACGGAGTCAAACACCTTAATCCCTTCTCCTTCAGAGTGAAGTTTTTTCCAACTACAAGTCCCACTGCACCTTTAAGGCTATGGTGGGCATGTCCCCTAACGGAGACTTTTGTGTCAGCTCTCTTTGAGGGTTCCATGAGAGACAGGGAGGTGTTTCATCTGTGAGGGATTACATCACTCTTAACACCTGACATGGCCATAATGGTGGACAAGGGATTCTTGGTGGATGACCTTGTACCTGGGCCTGTTCATCGTCCTGCCTTCCTTTCCAAGAGGGCCCAAATGTCAGAGGTGGATGTTCTGAAGACGCAGTCCATTGCCCGTTTGAGGGTGCACACTGAAAGGTTAAACAGAAGAGTAAAAGAGAATAAACAGTTTGATACCACTATCCCTCTCTCCATTGCAGGGAGCATAAACCAAATCTTCACAGTCGTTTGTCTCCTCTCAAACTACCAAAATGGACCTCTGGTCAAGAAATGTTAGCGAAGTCTGCAGCAGGAGAGAGAATCAGGAGACGAACGGTAAGTGAGTGGTTTGGGCGGAAACGATCAACACCTGTTTCTTGTTTCAGTAATTGGTGTGGAGAGAGTATAAAACGCTAGGAGAGACAGAAGCAGTCGAGAGAGAGACGAACTGCTGACTGGAACCGGAAGGAGTTACCCGGAAGTGTTTGGCGATAGTGTGTGCTAGTGTCAGAATAAAAGTCACCATTGGTGTTTGTAAAGATTACTTTTCGTTTATTAAAAACTTGTCAGCAGTTCATCCAACCCCTTGTCCTCTTCCTTTCCTCATACGAACTTACTACATTGGTGCCGAAACCCGGGAAGGAAGGAGTGCCGCCGCCATGCAGAGCCCGTCCTCCACGCCATTTGCGGACATCATCTCATCCCTCGCGGCCTTGCACCAACAGCAACACCAGGCCCTTCTGGACTTGAGAACTGATCAGGAGTGGCGGTTCCATGCCATCCTACAAGCCCAGCAGGAGGACCGCGAGAGGTTCCGGAGCTGAATCGACCGGGAGGTTCGCGCCGAGGCCACGGGACCCACGGGACTAGCGCACTTACCCGTGCAGCTGGCCCCGTGACCAATGGCAAGTCCGACTGATCCCCCTGCTCTCGGGCGAGTCCCAGGTGGCTGCACAACAGCTACCGGTGGTGAACCTCCTGTTCTTCGACGACCTGAAGAGGGCCATCATTCAGCGGGTCGGCCGGACCCCAGAGAAGCATCGCCAGCGTTTCCGTTCCCTGGACCTAGGGGAATCCGGTCGTACCTTCGCAATGGCCCAGCAGCTCCGGGACTCCTGCCGCAAGTGGCTTCTGGCCGATGGAACTGACGTGGAACACCTCATCGAACTCATGGTGCTGGAGCAGTTCATCGCTCGGCTTCCTAAGAAAACAGCCGAGTGGGTCCAGTGCCACCATCCCACGTCACTGGCCATCCAGCTAGCGGAGGACCACATAGTGGCGTGCCCAGGGGTCAGCGAACCCTTAACATCAGTCTCTCTCTCTCCCTCTCTCCCCCCTCTTTCTCTCTCTCGACCTGTACATCTCCCTAGGTCCCGTCCACCCGGCCCTCCTCGTGTCCCGCCCAGGGGGGCGGGGCAGATGGCTGCTGGAGTGGAAAGCACTTCTGTTTCTCCGCTCTCTCCGTGCCAATTCTCCAATCCACTACCTGCCACTGGGGTGGCGGGGAGGTCTGGGTTGGCCTGTTGGCGTTGCGGGGACCTGGAGCATTTCGTGGACAGGTGTCCAGTGATGGAGGTGGGGACAATGATCCGGGTCAGGCCAGCGAGTACCAAATACCTGTGAGTATCAAGGGGGTACATATCCGGCCTTGGTGGATTCAGGATGTAACCAAACCTCAATCCATCAAAGCCTGATTCAACTGGGGGCATTGGATACAAGCCGCGTGGTTAACCCTCTGGAGTCGATTAACGCATATACGCGTTATGAGTCATTTTCTCCTGATAACCCCGAAAAGAACTTAAATTACACTTTAAGTTTTAATCGTACAGATAAGAGCAATACATCAATCGAATCTGTAAAGGGTCTACTTTTTTTGGATACAGACATGATAACAACAAAACAATGTGCACTTATAAAATAAAGATAACAAATAAGGTGTGCTGTCTGCATCCTTTGTTTGCGTTGATCTTCATTTACAAGCCGCGTGGTTAACCCTCTGGAGTCGATTAACGCATATACGCGTTATGAGTCATTTTCTCCTGATAACCCCGAAAAGAACTTAAATTACACTTTCAGTTTTAATCGTACAGATAAGAGCAATACATCAATCGAATCTGTAAAGGGTCTACTTTTTTTGGATACAGACATGATAACAACAAAACAATGTGCACTTATAAAATAAAGATAACAAATAAGGTGTGCTGTCTGCATCCTTTGTTTGCGTTGATCTTCATTTACAAACACGTCATTAAAATGAATTGTAACACAGTGAATACTCAACAAAGAGACATGAGAGAGATATCTACAGAAAGCTTGACATGTCTACTTTTAAACTTAACAAGTGCTGCGAAAACAAATATTCTGTGATAAAGAAATCCATATGAAAACAACGCAATGTCCGTTTTTCACATCTCCCTTCATTATATCTAATGTGACCACGCCCCCGCGCTGAACGCGCTATTCAGATTCAAACTGAAGCATGCGGCTTGAATAAGCCCACACAGAAGAAAAAACAGCAAGACTGTTCTTCAAGTTTTTTTATTTTACCGTTTGCTTCGCGATGAGAGGAATAAGACATAATTCATCCCAAAAAGATGCGATGTGGTTGAGGATTTGAGAAATGGATTTCCTCAGAAAAAAAAGAATGACGCACTTTATTCAGCAGAGATCATAAACATGAGTAAGTCTCTTTTTATTTATTTATATACTTGTACTACAACCCGAATTCCGGAAAAGTTGGGATGTTTTTTAAATTTTAATAAAATGAAAACTAAAGGAATTTCAAATCACATGAGCCAATATTTTATTCACAATAGAACATAGATAACGTAGCAAATGTTTAAACTGAGAAATTTTACACTTTTATCCACTTAATTAGCTAATTTAAAATTTAATGCCTGCTACAGGTCTCAAAAAAAGCAAGCAGTTTTGAAAAGATTCAGCTGGGAGAACATCTAGTGATTAATTAAGTTAATTGATATCAGGTCTGTAACATGATTAGCTATAAAAGCTTTGTCTTAGAGAAGCAGAGTCTCTCAGAAGTAAAGATGGGCAGAGGCTCTCCAATCTATGAAAGACTGTTTTTAAAGTTTTCCACAATTTTTTTACGCAATGTTCCTCAACGTCAAATTGCAAAGGCTTTGCAAATCTCATCATCTACAGTGCATAACATCATCAAAAGATTCGGAGAAACTGGAGAAATCTCTGTGCGTAAGGGACAAGGCCGGAGACCTTTATTGGATGCCCGTGGTCTTCAGGCTCTCAGACGACACTGCATCACTCATCGGCATGATTGTGTCAATGACATTACTAAATGGGCCCAGGAATACTTTCAGAAACCACTGTCGGTAAACACAATCCGCCGTGCCATCAGCAGATGCCAACTAAAGCTTTATCATGCAAAAAGGAAGCCATATGTGAACATGGTCCAGAAGCGCCGTCGTGTCCTGTGGGCCAAGGCTCATTTAAAATGGACAATTTCAAAGTGGAATAGTGTTTTATGGTCAGACGAGTCCAAATTTGACATTCTTGTTGGAAATCACGGACGCCATGTCCTCCGGGCTAAAGAGGAGGGAGACCTTCCAGCATGTTATCAGCGTTCAGTTCAAAAGCCAGCATCTCTGATGGTATGGGGGTGCATAAGTGCATACGGTATGGGCAGCTTGCATGTTTTGGAAGGCTCTGTGAATGCTGAAAGGTATATAAAGGTTTTAGAGCAACATATGCTTCCCTCCAAACAACGTCTATTTCAGGGAAGGCCTTGTTTATTTCAGCAGGACAATGCAAAACCACATACTGCAGCTATAACAACAGCATGGCTTCATCGTAGAAGAGTCCGGGTGCTAACCTGGCCTGCCTGCCTTTCACCTATAGAGAACATTTGGCGCATCATTAAACGAAAAATACGTCAAAGACGACCACGAACTCTTCAGCAGCTGGAAATCTATATAAGGCAAGAATGGGACCAAATTCCAACAGCAAAACTCCAGCAACTCATAGCCTCAATGCCCAGACGTCTTCAAACTGTTTTGAAAAGAAAAGGAGATGCTACACCATGGTAAACATGCCCCGTCCCAACTATTTTGAGACCTGTAGCAGAAATCAAAATTGAAATGAGCTCATTTTGTGCATAAAATTGTAAACTTTCTCAGTTTAAACATTTGCTATGTTATCTATGTTCTATTGTGAATAAAATATTGGCTCATGTGATTTGAAAGTCTTTTAGTTTTCATTTTATTAAAATTTAAAAAACGTCCCAACTTTTCCGGAATTCGGGTTGTAGTTTTCACATAAGGTGTAAACATTTTACTATTTAGACTTTTTCCAAACTATAATTCCTGACTAAATGTATAATCAAGTGAAATATTATGAAGTTTCAATAACAATATACAATACTATACCATTCAAAAGCTTGATGTAAATAATATAAATGTAACAAATGAATGTAACTGTAACAAATGTAACAAAAAATGGTGTTCTTTCCATTTATCCCCCGTAAAAAACCTGAAATATATTCTCAGCTCTTTTTAACATTAATAATAATAATAATAATAATAATAATAATAATAACAATAAATGTTTTTTTTTTTTTGTAGAAAATAAGAATGTTAAAAGGGTTTCTGAAGGATTGTGTGACTGGAGTAATGATGCAAAAAAATTAGTTTGAAAGCCAGCTTTGATTGTTCCTAATAAATTGTTTAACTGCTCCCCCAAGTGGATATTAAATTATGTTGTGGGATAATTAAATATATTCTAAATAAACCAATTTTTATTCTCACATTCTTTCTTGTAACTCTTCCCCTCTAAGTGACACAGCTGACTGAAAGGCTCATTATGCAGCTAATTATGCAGGCCTTTGTCTTCTCCGGTGTAAATCACAATGATATTCATGATAGTTGACGCCTACTCGCATATGACTTTTACCAACAAAAAGTGTCTTAGAAAATTTAAATCAATATATTGTTTTCTGTAAGTGAGTAAACAAGATGAATTTCACAGTTTCACAGAAACTGAAAAAAGCACAAATGTCAGGGCATGACAAAACTTCTCTAGGCCCCAAAAATACCCTTAGACTCCAGAGGGTTAAGGTGCGGTGCATACACGGGGATATGGTGGAGTATCCGGTGGTCCCGATTACTATTCAATTCAGGGGTCAAAACAAGGGTCATTTACCCTCTGTTCAGACCACGTTCCGCTGCCGTGGCTCCACTGCATGAAGGATACCAATGCGCGGATCACTTGTTGGTATCTGGCTCTACAGCGTTTTAAGTTCAAGGTGATCCACAGGCCGGGTGTTCAGATGGCTGTGGCCGACTTCCTTTCCAGAAGGGGGGGGGCTGTAGGCCCGATGGCTCCCTGGCCTGAGTCAGGCGGTGGGGGTTTGTGGCAGGGGGGGCGAGGTTTAGCGAAGTCTGCAGCGGGAGAATCAGGAGACGAACGGTAAGTGAGTGGTTTGGGCGGAAATGATCAACACCTGTTTCTTGTTTCAGTAATTGGCGTGGAGAGAGTATAAAACACCAGGAGAGACAGAAGCAGTCGAGAGAGAGACAGACTGCTGACTGGAACCGGAAGGAGTTACCCGGAAGCGTTTGGCGATAGTGTCAGAATAAAAGTCACCATTGGTATTTGTTAAAGATTACTTTTCGTTTATTAAAAACTTGTCAGCAGTCCATCCGACTCCTTGTCTTCTTCCTTTCCTCCTACAAACTTACTACAAATGGTAATAAATGACTGGTCTTAAAATACATTTATTGTGCTTAATCATACAAATATATTTCATTTTCAAGAACATACAATATTTAATCGGAAACACTACTAACACCTACTCCTGAAGCATTAGACATTTCTGTATGTAGACATAGAAATAAAACCTGTCTACTTTTTTTTTTTGATTGTATCCAAAACATCACTGTCTCTGTAAACTCTATGGATGAGTTTGTCTTCCTCGTCTGAAACTACAAAATCACACCAATCCATTCCCGTAATTAGCATCTGCCCCTGTATTTGCCAGTAGTATGCATGCATTTTTTTTTTTAGCTTTAATTTGCTCCATTTGCTTTTAACATTCGGGCATTTCATCTCAATCATCCCAAATGGACATGGCTCTGAAGGGTCAAAGATTACCCCATCTGGAGACGCCCCCAGCCAAGGAGCGTCAGGGTGAATGACCAAACCACAGGGTAAGTGGTTGACTCTTTTTATTTGACAATATTCACAGATAACATCTGCCTCTAATTTGAGTCCCCTCTTCATAGCCACTGTCTGATGGCTCCCTTGGAGTATCTGGTTAGCCAGACCTTCTTCTGTCTTCTCTTTAACCTGGCAGATCACTCTGAATTGTGAGGCAGTCAGTCTATGCCTCCTTAGCTGATGCCATTCAGTGCACAAACTTTGGTCTCTAGTAGCATATTCATATTGGTGTGCCATGTCCCAGGTGACCTCCAGACTCCTAAGGTGAAGCTGTTGTGATTCAGTGCAGACAAACATGCAACTGGATGGCTGTAGGCGGTAATTCTGAAGAGGCACAGATGGTTGTGGTGGGGCAGCATGGAAGGACAGGTTTCGCTTTGCTATTGCAGGTTGTTGGTAGGACAAGGGACTACCGGCTTGAACCTTGCCCAGTGCAGAATCGACCAGGGGAATTTCACAGCTGATGCCCATGCTGCAGATCATCTGTGCCTCAGCTTTAGATAAATCTTTATAAACCACTGTCACCTGGAAAGTAACAATATATTGATTAACAATACACTAAATATAATAACAATATAACCATAATTAGCATACCAGTAACTTTCCCCGTAGTTTCTATCCACAGTATGTTATGCATGGCATACAATTTCATAATAAAGAACCCTTATGAGAACATTATCCTATTGATTTCAATTCAATTTCAGTTTTTTTTTCCTTTGAACCAGAATATGTGTTTGTATAATTGATGGGCCATAGTACATATCATTAAAAGGAATAAAATTCATGAAATATTGGTGTACAGATTTTGGTTGATACATCGTACTGTACAGTGAAATTTGCTATAGTTATATCCCTACTGACCTGAAGGACGGACAGATCAGGCAAATCTCCAGTCAGGCCTTTGTAGAGTGTGCTCCTGTGTAGAATATAAAACTTTAATGAGTGGGAAGTGTCATAACCACAGGTATTTTAATTCAAACTTACAACATATTGTAATAAACCTACAATATTGAGCCTTTACCTTACACCCTCGGTTGTTGCTCTAACTTTGGTTTAGCAGACAGCACAGCCATCACAGGGCCTTGCTTTATACCCTATCAAGTAATTCAGGATACAGTTAGAAAATATAGCCAAACAGGTCTATAATTACAGTGCAAACTTACCAAAGTTCTGGGCTTGTGCCACTGCTGTTCCCCTTCAGTACAACTTAGCACAGGAGGCACAACTGGCATATTCAGTTCAGAGTAATGTGCGGATTATGTTGTATAATATGCCAACTTCATTAGATCGAAATCTCAAAATTGTTTATTTAAAACATGATAGCCCAATACCTTTAACACAAGATTTCATCTTAAACGAATGACATGAGTTAAAACTTGAATAAGAACGCATTTTACCCGGCAGGGACCAGCTTGGGAAACTTACCTGCCTACAATAAATGTTTTCATTAGATTTGAGTTATATTAAACATGAATTACCTTAGCCAAGTCCCCAGGAACATCGGGAACACCGGGTTATAATAAGTAACAAGCTTATAACATAAACAAGAATGCATACAGTAACCTGAATGGGGCCTAGCAAGGTCAACTCAACTGCCAATTCTACCCTCTCTTTTCATTACCCATTCTTTTAAGAGTTATAAATTAATAAACATGAATTACTTTGCTGAATCCCCAGGAACATCAGGAACACTGGACTATTAAAGTAACAAGCCTATAACTGCTGTTTTATCAAATCTAACTTCACCATACACTCATACTGTGAGGTTTCTCTGCTTTCCTCATGGACCTGTAGCGCAATGCCCTGACAGTGACTTCGCCTGTGCCCTGAACTTTATTAGAAACTGAGAGGAGAGCAAGTTAATCACAAAATAACAAAAAATAATGAACAGCGTTTAAAACTAAGAAAAACAAGCTTCTATACTACTAACTTTACATTTAAAACTAGCTTAGCCGCTATCTCCTGGCACACCACATTAGATTAAAATACTTACCCTCGTAGCTGTGCAGTTAACTCGATATATAGAGTTTAAAGCCCTTGTCCCTTTTGCTTGTCAGAGCAAGGGACCACACATCAACAATGCAATGAACATCGCTGACACTTACTTTCAGAAGATCCTGGAGACATCGAATAAAAAAATGACATTTTCAGTAAGCTCAAATTAATTTCACATGATTACACAAAACAGCAGCTAATTGTGTTTAAACTGAATATTTAACTGTGAATGATTAAAACAAAATTTTCAGCATTAATAAAATATAAAATTAAAATATAAAAAAATATTATACAGTATATCATTTAATAGTATATGACTGATCCTAAAATAATTATACTATATAGCTTTACATAATGCCAAGTGGTAAGATTTTAGTACATAAAATTAAAAATGATTTAAAAAAATATTTCATAGTTTAGATATAGATATATATAGATATAGAGTAACTGTAAATCAACTGTTAAAAAAAAAAAAAAAAACTTGAGGAAACTTTTTTTATGAGGTGGCAATTTCATATTAATCTATATGATGTGGAGGACCAAGGTTTTTTTTTTTTTTTTTTTTTTTTTTTTTGGATTTTTAGAAATGAAGCATGAAGTTCCACCTCTAAACCTAACTGTAATGGGGTGCTTGCCCATTACACAAAAAGCATGAATAAGCTTTTACAAATTCAAGTCAAATCAAGTCACTTTTATTTATTTAGTGCTTTTAACAATACAGATTGTGTCAGTATTAAACTTTACAGTATTAAAGAGAAAATACTGTGTCGATAATGCAAAATGAAAATAGTAAACACCCAATTTTCAGTTAAAGGCAGTACATTATTTAATTCAGTGATGTCTTCATCCAGCTCAGTTCAGTTTAAAATAGTATCTGTGCAATCAAGTTTGCACAAGTCTCCTGCACTACAATGGGACATAAAACATTGGACCAAGTATATAAAAATTTGACTGATGCCTACAAAGCCACGTTCCTCCCCCACCTGGGTCAGTCTGACTGTCTCTCTTTGTTCCTGCTCCTCAAGTATGCCCAGGTCATCAAATGTGTGAAATCTACTCTAATCACCCCTAAATCTAATAAGAACTGTTAAAATCTGGCTGGAAAGTGCTGAGTCCACTCTTCAACATCAATTCCAGCACACAGACTGGAGTGGGTTTTCTGCCCAGGCCACCACAAACTCTCAGATCAGCAATGACACTTACACCAACTCTGAAAAATAAAAATAAAAAATAAATCCCCAATCAGAAGCCCTGGATGAAGAAGAGAGGTTCGCCTCCTGCTCAAAGCAAGAGATGCAACCTTCAGTTCTGGAGACTGGAAGGCTTACAGCTCAGCCAGAGCCAACCTGAGGAAGGATATCTGCCAGGCCAAACTCACACATAAACAGAGGATTGAAGAACACTTCAATTCTTCAGACCCTGGCATATGTGGCAAGGCATACAGACTATCACAGACTACAAACAACCCAATACTGTGCCTCCCTCCCTGACGAGCTTTTTTATCACTTTTATGCTTGTTTTGATCAAAATTATAAGGAGATCTCCCTCAAAACGGAGCATCAACCCATTGAACTGCCTCTCTCACACTTCAGATGTTTACTCCACTCTGTGTAAGGTGAATGCACGGTAAGGTGATCTGCTCTGATCTGCTCTTATCATCTGATCGTGGGTGTATCTCTCTATTAGTTTTATTGGACCTTAGTGCTGCGTTTAAAACAATTGACCACAACATTCTTTTGCATAGACTTGAACACTTTGTTGGCATCAGTGGAAGTGCATTAGCATGGTTTAAATAGTACTTATATGACCACCATCAGTTCGTAGCAGTGAATGAAGATGTATCCTATTGATCACAAGTGCAGTATGGAGTACCTCAAGACTCAGTACTAGGGCCGCTACTCTTCAAGCTTTATATGTTACCCTTGGGAGATATCATCAGGAAACATGGTGTTAGCTTTCACTGTTATGCTGATGATACTCAGCTCTATATTTCTTCGCAGCCCGGTGAAACACACCAATTTGAAAAACGAATGGATTGCATAGTCGATATAAAAAACTGGATGACGAGTAATTTCTTACTGCTAAATTCTGAAAAAACAGAGGTGTTAATTATAGGACCTAAAAACTCCGCTTGTAATAAACTAGAACACTGTCTTAGACTTGATGGTGGCTCTGTCAATTCTTCATCATCAGTTAGGATCCTAGGTGTGCTATTTGATCGCAATCTTTCCTTAGAAAGCCACGTTTCTAGCATTTGTAAAACTGCATTTTTCCATCTCAAAAATATATCTAAATTACGGCCTATGCTCTCAATGTCAAATGCAGAAATGTTAATCCATGCATTTATGACCTCAAGGTTAGATTATTGTAATGCTTTATTGGGTGGTTGTTCTGCACGCTTAGTAAACAAACTACAGCTAGTCCAAAATGCAGCAGCAAGAGTTCTTACTAGAACCAGGAAGTATGACCATATTAGCCCGGTCCTGTCAACACTGCACTGGCTCCCTATCAAGCATCGTATAGATTTTAAAATATTGCTTATTACTTATAAAGCCCTGAATGGTTAAGCACCTCAGTATTTGAATGAGCTCCTTTTACATTATAATCCTCTACGTCCGCTACGTTCTCAAAACTCAGGCAATTTGATAATACCTAGAATATCAAAATTAACTGCGGGCGGCAGATCCTTTTCCTATACGGCGCCTAAACTCTGGAATAGCCTACCTAACATTGTTCGGGAGGCAGACACACTCTTGCAGTTTAAATCTAGATTAAAGACCCATCCCTTTAAACTGGCATACACATAACATACTAATATGCTTTTATTATCCAAATCTGTTAAAGGATTTTTAGGATGCATTAATTAGGTAAACCGGAACCGAAAACACTTCCCATAACACCCTATGTACTTGCTACATCATTAGAAGAATGGCATCTACGCTAATATTTGTCTGTTTCTCTCTTGTTCCGAGGTCACCGTGGCCATCAGATCCAGTCTGTATCCAGATCAGAGGGTCACTGCAGTCACCCGGATCCAGTACGTATCCAGCAGAAATGACTCGAACCAGACAAATTAAAGAGTCGATCAGGGCTGTGGCTGAAACACGAGCTGAATTCCTCAGTAAGGCAACAGGAAGTCATAAAACATTCTGTGCCACAAGTCCCAAGCAAGATAACCAACCAACCAATGCTTTCACAGAACAGCTTTCAACATTAACACCACTAGAACAATTATTGACAATTTCAATTTGGAGAAGAGATTTGTCAAATTTGTTGTTCGTAATTAGCAACGCCAGGACATCATGTGTAAACCCATGAGAGTACTACACAAGATCTTTTGACCCCACCCCACCCCCCCCCCACCCCACTAACAAAACCAGACTGAAATTCCTAAGGGGGAACAGGGCTTTGAACCTCTGGTCTCCACAGAAGTCTTTGTCAAGAGAATGGCAAATAAACTGTCTTTTGTACATATATATGGACCAGAATGAACTCAAAAAGACTTATAAATGAATCAGTCCATCGCTTTACTCCATATTCATTTACAACCCGAATTCCGGAAAAGTTGGGACGTTTTTTAAATTTTAATAAAATGAAAACTAAAAGACTTTCAAATCACATGAGCCAATATTTAATTCACAATAGAACATAGATAACATAGCAAATGTTTAAACTGAGAAAGTTTACAATTTTATGCACAAAATGAGCTCATTTCAATTTTGATTTCTGCTACAGGTCTCAAAATAGTTGGGACGGGGCATGTTTACCATGGTGTAGCATCTCCTTTTCTTTTCAAAACAGTTTGAAGACGTCTGGGCATTGAGGCTATGAGTTGCTGGAGTTTTGCTGTTGGAATTTGGTCCCATTCTTGCCTTATATAGATTTCCAGCTGCTGAAGAGTTCGTGGTCGTCTTTGACGTATTTTTCGTTTAATGATGCGCCCAATGTTCTCTATAGGTGAAAGATCTGGACTGCAGGCAGGCCAGGATAGCACCCGGACTCTTCTACGACGAAGCCATGCTGTTGTTATAGCTGCAGTATGTGGTTTTGCATTGTCCTGCTGAAATAAACAAGGCCTTCCCTGAAATAGACGTTGTTTGGAGGGAAGCATATGTTGCTCTAAAACCTTTATATACCTTTCAGCATTCACAGAGCCTTCCAAAACATGCAAGCTGCCCATACCGTATGCACTTATGCACCCCCATACCATCAGAGATGCTGGCTTTTGAACTGAACGCTGATAACATGCTGGAAGGTCTCCCTCCTCTTTAGCCCGGAGGACACGGCGTCCGTGATTTCCAACAAGAATGTCAAATTTGGACTCGTCTGACCATAAAACACTATTCCACTTTGAAATAGTCCATTTTAAATGAGCCTTGGCCCACAGGACACGACGGCGCTTCTGGACCATGTTCACATATGGCTTCCTTTTTGCATGATAGAGCTTTAGTTGGCATCTGCTGATGGCACGGCGGATTGTGTTTACCGACAGTGGTTTCTGAAAGTATTCCTGGGCCCATTTAGTAATGTCATTGACACAATCATGCCGATGAGTAATGCAGTGTCGTCTGAGAGCCCGAAGACCACGGGCATCCAATAAAGGTCTCCGGCCTTGTCCCTTACGCACAGAGATTTCTCCAGTTTCTCTGAATCTTTTGATGATGTTATGCACTGTAGATGATGAGATTTGCAAAGCCTTTGCAATTTGACGTTGAGGAACATTGTTTTTAAAGTTTTCCACAATTTTTTTACGCAGTCTTTCACAGATTGGAGAGCCTCTGCCCATCTTTACTTCTGAGCAGTGTTGGGGAGTAACTAGTTACATGTAACGGCGTTACGTAATTTAATTACAAAATAAATGTAACGGTAATCAGTTACAGTTACTAAGGAAAAACGAGTAATTAAATTACAGTTACTTATGAAAATTGTAACGATTACAAAGAGGATTACATTTGAATATTTACACACATCCACATACAGCTTATTTCTTTCCCAAATTGCACTAAGACATATGGCCCATAATCTCCGAGACGCGGAAAACACATTCGTAGAATCCAGTCATAAAAATGGAATTCAGCCTATAACGCGGACGCAATATGCCACATTTTGGACGAATAAATCAAAAGTAGGTCAGTACACTTGAATCAAAACCCGATATGGACTGATGTCTGTGAATATTAAGCCGCAAAAAGACTGAATATGAATCCTGCACGTTTTGCGTGTCTGTGGAAATCAGGCGCTGACTGGACATCGGGAGAACCGGGACTATTCCCGGTGGCCTGGCAGACGATTTGGCCTTCTACTTTAATATTGTTATTGTATAATTGCAGGCCGAATATACTAAAGCTATTATTTCCGAATCCGCCATTCGATAATTAAATCTCTAATAAATCATGAATCGGTTAGTCGTGACTGGCAATGGTTGGGCTCGCGCACTCTCCGCACCTCCGCCGAACGGTTTGGATCAGACTCCGAGTAATCAATGCGAGAGACCGGAGTGAACTGTAGCGCACAGCTGGAGCAGAGAAGCGACTCTTCTGTTCAGGGTTTCAGGTGCAGGTCAGTTTCATCTGTAAATATGCTAATGTAGTTTTGTCTTTGTTTACTTAGTCAAGCAGCAGCACACTGCTCGCAATCACTCAAAATACTGTATAAACGACGTCATTATTATCTTTTATAATGTTACAGTAGTAAGTTAGCAGACAAATCATCATATTTTATCATAGGTCTAGGGGGAGCTAGTGGATACAAAAACACAACCCTTAGGAAAATTAATATAGCCTATGGTATGGCACTAACCGTGGTTTAACTATGGAATTTGTAGTAAAAATAAATACAAGTGGTAATTCATTTGCCAAAAAAAACAAAATTGCACTTACAAAACATGGTAAAAGTCAAATAAAAATCTTCAGTATTAAAGTCATGAGAGAGATGGATGGATAATGGAAGTGAAGGTGCAGTTCAGGAGAGAACTCTTGATTATGTTGCATGTCCCCAACCTAAGGATTCAAATCTTTTTCATGTCAGGTCCAAAAAAAAAATAGGGTTGTCCATGTTTCAGAATGGGTTGTGGGTGTATGAGTGTGAGATTTCCCAGCCTATTTTTTTTCCCAGTCCGCCCCTCATGGAAATTAATCTCTAGAACAGTCACTTCATGAGCATTTTTTACTTATTTTGAGAAACTATCATCATATCATGTACAAAGAGACAGCAGTGTTTCAAAAAGACACCAATGTTTCAGGAGTTTAGTACACAAAATAGGACACATGCTTATTAGACAACCGTATTTGAGTTGATGTATATGCTTTTATTTTTTTATTAACTATTTTTCCCCAAACCATTGTTAGATGCAGTTAGATATGGAAGGCATTTTCTGCCAAATTTAAATAAATAAATGAAATGATTAAAATTAAAACCAGATTAACGATTTCATTACAGAAAACTGTACGCAAAATATGTGACAAAATTGAGAATGAAATTAAATGATTTCATTTTCACGGTGACATACCTGTCAAATTGAAAAATAAAATGCAATTGGTGATTTCACATTTCATTTTCAATACAGTCTTGAGGCAAGACTGCCAATATTAAAATGAAAAGCCAAACGTGAAAAAGAAACTACACATACAGTTTTTACAAAGCTCTTTATTAACGCTATTGACACAATTCAAATTTAAATGTAAATTTTACTTGTCATTTTAATTCCTCTTTTATTTCACTGTTTTCATTTTCGTTTTCATTTTCAAAGACAACCTGCATGCAAAATGATATGTTAATGAGTGGGTGTGGCTCAATTACGTTGTTACGTGGAGGAGCTATAATGGCGGTTATGGCCAGTATAGCAGCAGAATTAAACCAGCTAGCAAACATTTCGGATGATAATGACTTCATTTTGCTACGAGTTGAATCTATCTTGGATACACTTGGACATTTTGCAGCCATCACAAACTCCGATGTCGGTTGTGAGGTTGTGCAGTGCCAGACAGCAGATTTTCCGGGGAGTCTCGTGCAGGCTCAGGCCGAGGAACTTCAGTGGGTCGAGGGTTTGACGCATGCTGGTCAGGCTGGTTGTTTCTTCCACGTTCTAATGCTGTAGCAGCTTCCCGCAAAAGCTCACTTACAGATTCGCTATGTCTCGATTACAACATATTCACATTTTAATGTCGTTTCACACATTGTTTCAACCACCATTCAACTCATGCACACGAGACTTCGACGATTGTCTCTAGCGCCGTTACTTGAATAAGCCACACCCACTCATTAACATATATTTTGCATGCAGGTTGTCTTTGAAAATGAAAATGAAAATGAAAACAGTGAAATAAAAGAGGAATTAAAATGACAAGTAAAATTTACATTTAAATTTGAATTGTGTCACTATTATTGCGTGAGCGTTAATAAAGAGCTTTGTAAAAAATGTATGTGTAGTTTCTTTTTCACGTATGGCTTTTCATTTTAATATTGGCAGTCTTGCCTCGAGACTGTATTGAAAATGAAATGTGAAATCACCAATTGCATTTTATTTTTCAATTTGACAGGTATGTCACCATGAAAATGAAATCATTTAATTTCATTCTCAATTTTGTCACATATTTTGCGTGCAGTTTTCTGTAATGAAATAGTTAATCTGGTTTTAATTTTAATTTTAATCATTTCATTTATTTATTTAAATTTGGCAGAAAATGCCTTCCATAGTTAGATGCCTGTAGTTATGCAAAGATTTGGTTTCAAAAACAGTATCTATAAACTATTTCTTTTGATTTTAAATCTGCTTTGAACTTCAGATCAATCTCTAAGTAAAAGGCAGTACTAAAGTCTGATTGTGTGGTGGATGTGTTCAAATGTGATCATCTTAATTCAGGTGATGAAGAATGATGGAAGTCTGACAGTATTGAGCACTACTGTAAGGTTAAACCTGCATGGTGTAAAATGGTTGAAGATGATTAACAGTTGCAAATTAACATTCATTAGAAATTTATAAAAGTAATCAAAATGTACTCAAAAGTAATTAGTTACATTACTTTATTAAAGTAATTAAAAAAGTTACACTACTATTACATTTTAAATAGGGTAACTTGTAATCTGTAACCTATTACATTTCCAAAGTAACCTTCCCAACACTGCTTCTGAGAGACTCTGCTTCTCTAAGACAAAGCTTTTATAGCTAATCATGTTACAGACCTGATATCAATTAACTTAATTAATCACTAGATGTTCTCCCAGCTGAATCTTTTCAAAACGGCTTGCTTTTTTAGCCATTTGTTGCCCCCGTGCCAACTTTTTTGAGACCTGTAGCAGGCATTCAATTTTAAATGAGCTAATTAAGTGGATAAAAGTGTAAAATTTCTCAGTTTAAACATTTGCTACGTTATCTATGTTCTATTGTGAATAAAATATTGGCTCATGTGATTTGAAATTCCTTTAGTTTTCATTTTATTAAAGTTTAAAAAACGTCCCAACTTTTCCGGAATTCGGGTTGTATATGTAACCCACACATTTGACTATCATTTTATAATCACTTATTGTGTATGTCTTTTAATAACTATGGGATAACTTAAGGATTCATAATCATGTTTGGTATGTTTGTGATGGAAACTGTTTGCTTGAACTAGGCCTGACAATCAAATATTTATCAAATGTATCATATTCGTGTTATAAGAATCATGTCCAAAATTATACCCTACAAGAGCGGGAAAATTCGGACCACATGCTTGGTAAGATAAACATATGATTTATGATGCCCCCGAGCCAAGACAATATCTGATTGGTCAAGACAACATTTGAGGTGTGGCCAACAGGCCAGTTTAAATACCCAGGACACCATACAATCTTGCTTTTAGTCTCTAGCTAGGCTTTTAGTCTCTAGCTATGCTTCTGCTATTAGTCATGACTGCTTTTTAGTTATAGCCTTGCTTTGGCTATCAGTCATGCCAGCTTCTAGCTTTGCTTCTTAGCTTTAGCTTTTAGCCATGCTATTTGTCATCACTGTTCTTTGAGCGCGGTTCCAGCGGGCTTCAGCATGCACGCCTGCTGCTACTTAGCCACGATGAGAAGAAACACCACCTATAGTCTCGTCAAACTTTACTTCTTTTCTTTTCCGTTTGAGAGTTTCGTGTTCTGAGTTAAGTTTTGTAACGTCGAGTCTCCGACGCCTGACCTCGGGTGCCCGTTCAACTTCAACCAGCCACACAACTCCATCTTCAGCCAACGTCCAACCACGGCCTTCTCAAGACGTCACTTCAACGACTACTGAACTTCCAGCCAATCAGCGACAACTTTACACAGGCAATGTACCTTCAGACATTTGTGCTGGTGTATCTAATATAATTTTAACCTCATTGAGGAACTCAGTGCGAGGGTTAATTAAGTGATTGATGGTTGTTCATGTCTGCAATTTAATGTATTGCTGTAAACTTGGGATTCCATATTTCCATTCTCTTAAACTCATCTTTCCCTAACGTTTGATCTTCCTGCAACTTGTGTGAATGTGTGCGTTTATGTGTTAGATTAGTTTATATGTCTTAGATTTATCTAATAAAGCCTTATTCATATTGAAAAGAGAAGTATCTTGTGTTTTGTGCTTACAAGTTAATGTCTTAAACTGCCGATCTTGTTACTGTGCTAATTGATAGTGTTTTCACTATAGTTTGGATATTAATATCCAGCGCAGATTTGATGTTAAACGGCTCGTTCAGTGAATCGCAAGGCGTCTCAGTGATCAGCCGTGAAACAGTGATTCTGTTCAAATTCCCTTTAAAATCTTAAATGATTTCCTTTGAGCTAAATTGACCTGTTTCCTGTACACCAGACCAGATGCTGGATCAGCACCTAGAAAGGACCTCTACATCCCTGAAAGACAGCGGAGACCAGGACAACTAGAGCCCCAGATACAGATCCCCTGTAAAGACCTTGTCTCAGAGGAGCACCAGGACAAGACCACAGGAAACAGATGATTCTTCTGCACAATCTGACTTTGCTGCAGCCTGGAATTGAACTACTGGTTTCGTCTGGTCAGAGGAGAACTGGCCCCCCAACTGAGCCTGGTTTCTCCCAAGGTTTTTTTCTCCATTCTGTCACCGATGGAGTTTCGGTTCCTTGCCACTGTCGCCTCTGGCTTGCTTAGTTGGGGACACTTCATCTACAGCGATATCGTTGACTTGATTGCAAATAAATGCACATACACTATTTAACTGAACAGAGATGACATAACTGAATCCAATGATGAACTGCCTTTAACTATCATTTTTGCATTATTGACACTGTTTTCCTAATGAATGTTGTTCAGTTGCTTTGACGCAATGTATTTTGTTTAAAGCGCTATATAAATAAAGGTGACTTTGACTTTGACGGAATGCAGCTGGAATATCTTAAAGCCTGTCCGGAGCAGCTGGCTGAGGTTTTCACAGACATTTTCAATCTGTCCCTGGCCCAAACAACTGTCCCCACTAGTTTCAAAACCTCCACCATCTTGCCAGTAACAAAGCACTCCACCGTCTCTGCCCTTAACGACTTCTGTCCTGTCGCACTCACCCCCATTCATTGCCCAGTGCTTTGAGAGACTGGTTGCATCCCATTTAAAATGCTGTCTCCCTACTACACTAGACCCATTCTAATTTGCCTATCACCGCAATAGGTCAACATAGGACGCCATCTCTATTGCACTTCACTTTGCCCTCACCTAACTGGACAGTCTTTTGACACATGTGAGAATGCTGTTCATTGATTTCAGTTCTGCATTTAACACTGTAATCCCCTCCCAAGTTGATATCCAAGCTCAGCCAGCTTGTAATCAGTAAATCCTTCTGCAACTGGATTCTAGATTTTCTGACTAACAGACCTCAGTCTTTTAAAGTAGATAACCTCTCCTCCATCATCACCCTGATGTGTTCCACAGGGCTGCATACTGAGCCCTATTCTGTACTCCTTATTCACCCATGACTGCGTTCCTGTTTATGGCTCCAACACCATAATCAAATTCGCAGATGACACCACAGTTGTAGGTCTGATCAAAGATGATGATTAGTCAGCCTACAGGGATGAACTAATCTGGAACTAAACAACCAGAAGACTAAGGAGATCATTGTGGACTTCAGGTGGACTAGGAGTCATGCACACACACCGGTCTACATCAATGGAGCTGCAGTGGAGCATGTGTCCAGTTTTAAGTTCCTTGGCATCCACATCTCTGATGACCTCACCTGGTCCCTAAACACCTCAAAAAGGCACCGCAGCAACTTTATTTCTTATGGAGCCTTAAGAAAGTTCACTTGTGTCCCAGGATCCTTGTTGAATTCTACCGCTGTACCACTGTGTGCATACTCACAAACTGTATCTCAGTATGGTACAGCAATTGCTCCGCATCTGACCGCAAAGCACTCCAGAGGGTGGTGAAAACTACTCAATAGATCACCGGCACCCAGTTAACTACTATTGAGAACATTTATCACAAGAGCTGCCTAGGTAGGGCAAGGAACATCATCAAGGATGCCTCTGACCCTAACCATGGACTTTTCACCCTCCTTCCATCTGGCATGCGTTACAGGAGCCTATGCTCTCGCACTAGTAGGCTCAGGAAGAGCTTCTTCCCCCAGGCCGTGACCCTTCTGAACTCCATACCAGCAATCTAACCTGCAACCTGTTTTTTTTTTACTACACTGGTCACAGTACTTTACATACAGTACATTGTTCAAACTAATACACTGTTAACGGTCTAACGCTGTTACTGTACAATGCAGAGCAAACTATTTCTATAAAAATTATTATTGCACTACTGATACTTTGCATAGAATACATTAAGAATACTATTTTACACTAAACCAACTGTATTTATTATCACTGTTCTTACGTTGCTGCTGTACATAATGTACATATTATCCTACATTGCATTCCTGTTATTCTGCGGGCACCACTTAGACATGAAGCCATTGAGTGATGACAATCTGCTATGCATCTCGTCACCACGGTAAACAGGGAGGGGACCTGTATTACAGTGTCTGACATCGTGCTTGCAAGTTCACACACCTCTTTAATGTTATATTTAAGTGATCTCCGACTGGTGAAGTCGAACATCATTAGCGCCGGCATGAATAACAATCTTACTGTATTTACGTTTAGCATTAGCCAGCACTTTTAAATTTACCAAGATGTCAGGTGCTCTGGCTCCCGGTAAACATTTGACTATGGTGGCTGGTGTCTATATATTCACGTTCCGCACAATAGAATCACCAATAACTAGAGCACTTTCATCAGGTTTCTCAGTGGGTGCATCACTGAGTGGGGGGAACCTGTTTAATGTTTTGATCGGAATAGAAGAGCGGTGTTTTGACCCACGACTATGCTGCCTCACTGTCACCCAGTTGCCCTGCTGCAGGGGCTCTGTTGCCGGAACCGAACAATGTACAGGAATCCCTGAGCTAGACGCATCCAAAGCCGTATCTAGAGCCCTTACATTCTTACTGTCCTCAATTAAACTTTGGATGTATGTCTCTGAATTCTTCTCTGTCAGCCTAACTATTTCCCTGCATTTATCACATGTGAATCCCTCATCAGCGACAGAGATAGATTACTCATGTTTCATTAATACTATGAAACATCAAGTTGTTGTAACTCAGGCAAGCAATGTCTGATCTGCCCCAAACTTTACATGTTTGATAGGTGTTATGTCTTAAACAAACACCCATGCCCAAATTCAGTTATTGTCATAGCACTAGAGCTGTAGTAAAGTCCAGCTTTGTCGAGTTGAAGTCCAGGACTAGTCGAGACCAAAGTCAGACTTTGAGTCCAAAAGTTTTGAGTCCAAGTCAAGACCGAGTCCAAATGAGAGAAAAAATTATCCCTTTTAAGACCACATTCCTAACTACTGATAATGTATGGGATGCGAGAGACAGCATATCTCCTATTCTAAGAAAATAATTTTACATTATTATTTGTAATGATCAAAAAACATGTGCAAAGTAACAAGTGTCTGTAGGACAGGGGTCTCCAAACTAGATCCTGGAGGGCCATTGCCCTGCCAAGTTTTGCTCCAACCTGCCTTAGCACACCTATCTGGAAGTTTCTATTGTGTCTAATAAGAGCTTGATTAGCTTCAAATGTGTTTAATTAGGGTTGGAGTTAAACAGTCAAGTTTGGAACTGTAGGGTCAAATTATTTTGGGGGGGTAAGTCATGGTTGTCATGTAACAGTAGCTACGATAGCACTGTATAACTGATATAGGCTTATGTTTTATTTATTTTTCCATTTTATTCACAAAAATTCTAAACATGCTTAATATATCAGGAAATATCTCGATTCTCAAATATGTGTAAGTAAACATATTTTGTAGATTATTATTTGATCAATATATGCTAATGGACAAAGTAGTGTAATCTATTAACTAGCCTACACATAAAAACCCAATTTTTTACGCGCCATACCATGCCATAAAATATTTTTAATATGACTGAATTTGCATTTAATGTAAATTTTAATAACAATATTGTAAGTTACTTATTTTAACACTTTCATTTTACAGAGAGTAAAGAACATTTACATTATCAAAGAACATTTTCATTCAGTCTAGCCAGAGTTCAGGCACTCTCAAAAACTCCCATTAAAATCACTGAAACACTTTACATTATGAAACAAATATCTTACATTCGTACGCACATCTGCACTTTTTGTTGTTTCTGATTAGAGAATTCGCTAAATAATTCAGTCACCCAGCAAGTGAACAAAACACCGCATTTCAGTGATGACTCTTCTGCACGTCTCTGATTGGCCATTGCATTCATAAGCGCAACATAATCGCTTCTGATTGGTTATCATGAAGCGTTGTACGAACGCGCCTGTCTCTGGCTCAGCGCCAGCCAGCGAACACAGATTTGAATTTAGCAGATGATGCTGTGCACTGAACGATCTAATATTATTAAAACAATATTATTATTACTTTTTTTGTCATTTGGAAGCTCCATTTAAAATCCACCTGGCTCCGAAATCTGAGGGGGCAAATGCCCCCTCACTTTGAATGGGCATGACGCCTCTGGAGCTGTTGCTTTTTATGACCGTATCTATGTTGCATGTAACATAGACATTACAATAAAAAATATGTAATGTAATAATTAGGGTTGTGCCTGAAGCCGAATACCTTATTCGGAATGGCACGGACAATGGCTTCAAAAACGAATAACGGACAAGGAATAAATCTGCCTGAGTACTCGGCTGAAGCTGTCACAGTCCGGTGTTTGCTAGATAATAGTACAGCCGCACTACGTGTCTCAGTCTCTCAAAAACCAAACCAGTTCTCTCTCAAGAGTAGGCTAATAATCAGCTTAGATACGGATACATTTTCTACTTGTCCTACATGTTTCCATCTTTATCCTTTGCTGGTTTGTGCGGCACAGACACATTTGTTTAGTGAAGTTCACTAAACATTAAGACTCGCTTAAAGAGTAATGAAAATGTGCGCATCGAAAGGATTCAGTCGTGTTCAAATGATCACTAAACTGTGTCATGACATCTCTCTGCTTGCATAATAAATATTATTTTAGAAATGAATAATTATTTTAGTTTAACACAACATACTTGTTCAGTGGTAACTATGAAAAAAAGATAAAAAGTCATAACGGTCTTATCAAGTACCTGTACGACGTTGTCCGAATACAGATACGAAAAATTTTGTGATTGTTACAGATACAAATACTGGCTGTAACATGAAAATTTAAATATGTAATGTCACAATTATAAAGTTTTTAAAATATACATATGTAAATGTTGCATAAGGCTATAAATTAATAAGCGTTTATTGATTTATTGATTAGCGATTTAATGTGTTTTCATTTACAATAGCATGAACCACGAGTAGTCAAGTAACTCGAGGTGTTTTTTTTTTTTTAATCGACTAATAGAAATCAGTAGTCTTGCAACCACTGTACAACATTGATTACTATTTCATTATTGTAAATGGTAAGTTTAAGGCTATCTAGGTGTAGATGTAAATAAAACACAATCTAACAGGTAGAAAATTTAATTAGAAACAACTAAACTTTTCAGAAAGCAGGAAGTGCACAACTGGTCATGCACATCCGTGCTGGAAATCCATTTATCCTTTGCTGAAACTTCTGCATCTTCATGGAGAGCAGGTCATGGTTGCCTGAGTGCTTTGGAAAAAAGGAGAAAGCGGAGCGACTAGCATTTTCAGTCGCAACATTATGCACACATGGTTTTGTTTTGAAGGATTTTTTTTTGCTGGACTCCGTGCAGACCAACGAGAACATTTGGCGAGTCCAATGACCAAGTCCGAGAGAAGTCTGAGTGCAAACGCAACGAGTCCGAGACGATAGTAAAATGTCCAAGACCGGACAAGAGTACTACAGCCCTACATAGCACCACCTGCTCTTAACATGGAGTGACATGGTTAACATCGTTAAGGACTCCTAGGAACATATTAAAAAATGACAACAATTGTTAAATTGGCTGGCAACATGCTGGAAACATTAAAACATGCTAGCAGTACTTGTGATAGAAGTGATAAACACGCTACTAATGCAGTGAAAAAGAAAGTTGCTGTAACTCAGGCAAGTAATGTCCAATCTGCCCTTAAACTTCACACGTTTGGCAAGAGTCCTGTCCTGAACACATCAACCTGCCCATATTCAGTTATAGTCATAGCGCCACCTGCTGGCAACAGGAAGTGTCATGTTTAACACTGTTATGGACTCCTATTAAAAAGTGTCAGCAAGTGTTAAATACAGTGGGAACATCTTAGAAACATACTAAAGCATGCTAGCAGCACTGAGGTAAGTGCTAAAGCATGCTATTAATGCAGTGAAACAGGAAATTACTGTAACTCTGGCATGCAGTGTCCAATATGCCCCAAATTTAACAAGTTTGATAAAAGTCCTTTCCTGAACACACCTACATGTAATTATTCGATTATAGCCCCTGCTGAAAACTGATTGGCCCATGATTGGCCCCCATTCCATCAGTCGTCGATGACGATGAATTCTTCAAAACGATCACAGATGTAATTTCACCCCCAAACAACTGGCGGCACTCGCAGGAGTAATGTGTCGATGCTACTTGGGAAAAGAAGCAGAGGTCTTGGCTTTATATTATATTTACCTGAAACTTTGATTGTGAATGGCTTTGGCTTGAGTGATACCAGAACATTTTCTGACATTATGCCAGTAGAATCCATCTATCCAACTTGAAGACAATTCTTGGTGAGTCACAAATCCACGTGTTGGTTGTTATTAAAATATGAAAGGATATTTAGCTGCTGCTTTCACTTATTTTAGGTTTGTTAATTAAATTGTGGAAGGAGCACTGTCTCCAATAAGCATTAATCCAAAAATGTTTAATAGGAATAAGGGATGATTTATGAAATATCTGTACTGTATTTATAGTTAATGATGACACATTCACAAATTGAGTTTGTAGTAAACAGAACATGAACATGAGTAGAGCAGCTGATGATACTGAACTACAGCATGTGCCGGTTAGAGCGGTTCTCATTCTCGAGTCAAGAAACGGTTGCATCGGTTTTCGGATCATCAGTACACGGAACCGAAAACAGTTTCTTTCGGACGCCTCCGATTCGAGAACCGAGGAGCTAATGATACTGCGCATGCGTGAAGCCGACTGACTCACAGCGCGTCTGAACCGAACTGGTTATTTGGGTGATTGATTCTGAACTGATTCTGTGCTAATGTTTCTGTGCGAAGGCTTGAATCAAGGGCAATATGGCGAAACGTAAGTTCATTTAATAAATACATCACAATGGATTATGTATAGTAAGTGGGTCATGATTTCTGCGCTGATGACACCTAATTTAATATCTTCAAGACTTATCTCCTCATATGCACATTATTTCTGTTACTGTATTTGGGTGCGTTGTTGCAAAACAATTGTAAACTTTTCATGATTATGAGGTTTTTAACTGACTAAAGTAATGGTTACGGACTTTATATATTTGAATGTTTGATAGACTTGACACCATCACGTCATCGTCAATGACATCATTACGTCGAACGTAAAAGAACCAGTGAACCGTTTTTTTCAACTGGTTTATTGTATCGAACCGTCCGAAAGAACCGGTTCGTGGAAAAGAATCGAACTTCCCTTCACTACACCGGTGTGATTACAACTTTCAGTGCGTCAGTCATCAACTGCTGAATTTATAAGCGCTTTCGCGCTTTGGCTGGTGCAGAGACAGATAGGATGTGCTGAGCCCTTGTCATATCACAAATATTCAGAGTTTTCAAACATATAACACTTATTTTAGGTTTACGACATTTAAATACACAAGTACTAGCAAAACCATACATTTACAGTTTGTAAAATACACCCTGATGTCAATGAAAATGGCAATAATGATCCTTACAAATATAATCTGACAATGTTTTATTGATATCATATACAGATTGTGTAGGTAATAAAGTTTACGTGTTTCGGGAGGAGAGGATGAATTTGCGTGTTAAATCCCACGGCTCGGATTCAGCGTGAACTAACGTAACATGGCGGCGCCCATAACCCGGTATAGATCAACTAACACGGTCGATATAAAAGTGTTTAAGCTACCAAATATATTGGCTTGCACATATTTCAGAATCGGATACAACATAATATAGTATGTTTGCAAATATTCTGAATAAAACAGAAAAAACTAAATAAAAGCGTTCCATGTTTCATAGAGATCTATTTTGGCTGTGTTGTGTCACATGACAAGCACGACACGTCGCCATTGGAAACAATAAGGCAGTACATTCTTTATGTGGCTGGAGTATTCTGTCTCTAGAGACTCATTTTGCGCTCCCTTGTTGCCACTTTTCGCTCCCAAATGCCCCAATGTCTATATTCAGGTCAGAATCAGTACCTGTTCCTGTACCTGTGTATGTTAGACGAGGTCGAAGTATTCATAGGACAGTTAGGGGGCAACATGGAGGCAGTGTGGGGAGTCGCAATGACAATTACAGTAGTCCGAGCTGTGCACACTCGGCACAAGGCACCGCGCTGCTCGTAGCAGGAGCAGAGGCGATGTGACACGCGGCATAGCTTTTTAACTAAACAGGTCTTGTCTACTTGTGTTTGTGTGTCATATGTTTAATATATATGTGCCCCATACATGGAATCAGGGTGCCTGCTGTATGTAGTAAATTGAAAAACCCAACCGCTACATGCATTCGGTTTGTTTCTACCATTTATTAGTAATGATTTACACAGTTTGTTTACTACTTACTATTTACCTGGAGCAGTCAGTATTGTGCAATATAGCACACAGAAGGTGAAGGACATTTTGGGGGGAAAGAAGTGCTGCATTTTATCATTTAAACACGTGACTTTTCATGACCATTCTATAATTCAAGATGACCACCACCGTATGACGTCATAATATGCAAATTAGATGGGAAAATGTAATCCCTACATAAACATTGGATCATCCTTAATATTTTTAAAATTGACAAAGTCTCTATCTTTTATCACTTTTAAGATATAGCATTTTGAAATTAAGATGTCAAAATAGAACGTTTTAGGAAAAAAACTCCTGGCACCTAAAGGGTTAAGCGAGACATTTAGTTATCAGAAACTAACAGAGCTGTGGCTCAACAGCCCGGTGTGATCTAGTTTCCCGACAGCTGACTTGAACAAGGCCGCCCACTCAAACCCTCCTCACTCAAAGGTGACACCACTTTGACTTCTGGGCTATGAGTGGGTACATAGCCAGGAATGTCAACAATCAGCCAACCAAATGCAGGAAGGGCTTTACTCGTCCTGCTACACACACACATATACATATATACAGTACATATATATATATATATAAATATATATATATATATATAAATATATATATATATATATATATATATATATATAAATATATATATATTTATATATATAATATGTATATATATATATTTATATATATATAATATATGTATATATATATTTATATATATATATAATATATGTATATATATATTTATATATATATATATATACATACATAGGCCTTATATTTATTTACTGTGTAATAACAATAACATGCATATAATCCTTTGTGTAAAGGTCTTCTTTAAATTTTTGATGAGTAGACTCTAGCCTAAGACTATCCTACGTTTGAAATTAAATCACTGTAAATGTTTTAATATTTTCTAAAGATGTTACAATGTTGTATCAATGTTATTATTGTTTTACTTCCTCCTTTTTATCTCATTTTACAATTACATTCATTGCGCAATACGTCCTTTTGCGCCAACTGGCGGTAGTTACACAAATTATTTTAACACGCGACTGAATTACAGTTAACGCTGTGGCACTGCAGCGGCGGTAATACCCATTTAGGTTGTCCACCTACTGTAGGTCACGTCACTTTCAATTTTTGTGCAGTTTTTGCCATTTCTATCCTCATTTCCATGCCTCGTACCAGAGGTGGAAAGAGTACAAAAATATTCTACTCAAGTAAAAGTACCATTACATTAATGAAATTTTACTTAAGTACAAGTAAAAGTACCAGTCTAAAAAATCCACTCAAGTAAAAGTAAAAAGTAGCTCATTTAAAATTTACTCAGAGTAAAAATTACTTAGTTACATTTTAACCAGTGGGAGGGAGTCAAAAATGGGACAGACCAAGGGTGTCAAACTCAGTTCCTGGAGGGCCACAGTCCTGCACAGTTTAGATATAACCCTAATTAAACACACCTGATCCAGCTAATCTAATCATTTAGGTTTATTTGAAAACTACATGACATGTGTGCTGGAGCAGGGTTAGAACTAAACTCTGCAGGGCTATGGCCCTCCAGGAACTGAGTTTGACACCCCTGTCTCAAACTAGTTGTTTTTAATTAAAGGAATCAGTTATTTAGAATAATAAAACATTTGGGCTGTTATCTGGCAAATCAGTATCAACAAACTCATCTTTTCAATACAGAGGAAATGCAAAAGCTTCATCGGACGTGGCATTTAGATGTATTACACTGTTTAGTGCAGGACAAGAATGCATTTAACCTGCAGTTACAAATGCATGAATAATGTTTTGATATGCCAGACATAAAATGTTGAATACTCATTTGAAATTATAAAAACTTAATTATGAAAAAAAAAAAAAATCAAAAGATACTTTAAATGTGAAATTAAAATGGCCAGTATGTGTCAGCAAGTCACTGTTAATAAGTGAGTCATTGCGATTGAACCGAATCATTTAAACAGTTGATTCATTCAGAAACGAAACACTGTCATGTTGCTCAGAGATGCAAAATTTTGCTTTGGTGGCTGTGTTTGGAATAAATTTTTGTTGTAGAAATAGAGCAAAAACAATGGCAATATGGTGTCTAAAACGCAAGTCTCTTAGTTTACTGTCCTGTTGTAAAAAAAAAAAAAAAAAAAATTATATATATATATATATATATATATATATATATATATATATATATATATATATATATATCAGTGGCGGCTGCTGGTCTTTCAAAGAGGGGAAGCTCATTTTCGGCCTACATTATAACCCTCTGATGGTCTTCATTTGTAGTGACACTCGGGGTCTTTTTGACCCCAGACAATACATTTCATTTTGTAATAGTAAAATATTTAAATTTTTTACAAATATAATTTTACTCTGTTCATTTATGTTTTTACTAAACTTTGTACAGTTTTTGGAGGATTTAAATCTTTTACATTTCTATAAATAAATAAATATTTATTTAAATAGGCTTTTTTTTTTTTACAAAAAAAGAAAAAAGCATTTCAGGTAAAATTCACTTCATAAAAGACCCAGATTCCTAACTTTCATACATGGGGATACCATGGATAATTTTATAAGGTTTAATGTAAGATTTTTGCCCATTTTTGGGGAAATTCAGTTTAAAAATTGTAATAAATCACTTTAACCACTAGATGGCTATAGTGTGTGTGTGTGTGTGTGTGTGTGTGTGTGTGCACGCGCACATTTTCAATCTGTCTTAGTTACCAATTTAATTTTGTGGTGGTTCTGCATTTTACAAATATCAAGAAATATTGCCGCAGTTTGTCTTTCGAATACACTTGAGAAATCCGCGATCATGGGACTGAGCGTGAAACAGCTTCGCCGACTTCTTATGGTGCAGACCGCTGTCAGTCAAAAGGAGATCGACAGATCCTCCAATCATCACGCGGAAGCCCAGTCTTCATTCACCTCCAGAGACGCTGAGCGTCCGTGGGCGGGACATAATCGCAGCATTTATCCAATGACCGTCTAGCTTCGGAGCACTGAAAAAAACTGTTCAAAGCAGCCCCATCGAAGTCAATGGACGCTCGGCTTCAACAGGGAAATGCACTGTGACGCTACGGGAATGTATGAGAAGAAAATCGAGTCAGCCGACATGTAACTGATTAACACAATAGATAATACAAAATAGTACATATTTGACCGTTGGGTTTTTTTTACATTAGAGGGGAAGCTGAGCTTCCCTTGCAGTCTTAAAGAAATCCCCACTGATATATATATATATATGTGTGTGTGTGTGTGTGATTATGATTTTTAGAGGACAAGACAGCATTCTTTGTGTGATTTTGATTCTAAATGATTTTGATTGATTTCATTCTAAATGCATTTCAACAGACTGAATCACACAGTGAAAGAACACTCTAAATGCGCGCGTACATCATTAAAACAACAATTATGATATTATCGCAGACAATATATATCGCACACTCCGCACCAGTCTTTTTGGCTAATTTGTGCAAAACCTCTTGCTAAAATGTCAAAGCATCATTTTAACCACCAATGCAATGACGCAATTATTTAGCTCACCTCTATATGCTTACGTGGGGTTGATGTCTTGTCGAGATTTTATAAACTGCTAGTTTGGTCTCCCTAGGCAAGCACAGCATACACAGCATAATAGAGCATACATATGGCCAGGGGTTCACTTCATTTCCTTGAGTTCAACTTCAGAATATGACGGGGTTTCGTTTTCAGCGGTGTCTGCACCACTAACGCCTGTTTTGTCCGTCTGCATCTTTCTTGTGATTTTAGCGCCAGTTTGCCATACCTTCCAGGGAGCGATTTTTTTTTTTTACTCAGTAATTAATGTGTTTTAAAATGTAGCGAAGTACAATACTTCAAACAAAATATACTTAAGTAAAAGTAAAATTACAGATTAAAAAAAATACTTAAAAAAGTAGAAGTACACAAAAAAGCTACTCAATTACAGTAACGCGAGTAAATGTAATTCGTTACTTTCCACCTCTGCCTCGTACTTTGACAAACTCCTCCTACAGTTTTAACTGGATCATCTTCAAATTTGTTGAGGGTCATCATAAGACCTTTGTGACGTTAAATTGCGAAGATCTTGAGTTTTCGTAAAGGGTCATGTCCCTGAAAGCCTGACAAATTTTCATGCCATGAAACAGGAAGTAGCTGTAAACAGGATGTCAACATGCTAGGAACATACCAAAACATGCTAGCAACACTTAGCATGCTACTAATGGAGTGAAACATCACACGTTTCATAGGTCTTCTGTCCTGAACAAACACGCATGGCCAAGTTCAGTTATAGTCATAGCGCCACCTGCAGGCAACACACACAAATTTCCACCTAATGATTTCAAAGAATTTAAGAAAGATGTGTATTTTTTATATTTTACACAAAACAATCAATGGTTATATAACAAGAAAGCTCTCATTCCCAGGAATTTGTCTGTGTAGTTTTTTTCACTGTGTGACCATCACATATCGAATGATCTTCAACAGAATCACAATTGATACCTCGAAGGAAACATTTTGAAGAGACTCATTCCTATTCGCATGATTGCTTCAGTAACCCACAAACAGCCTAAAACCCCATATTATCTTTTAGATTAGGATATTTTCTTTCAAACTGGACCATATTTTCACGCTTCTGTGTGCTTGCATTGGTAAGAAAAAAAATGGGAAAAGATGCTCTTTTGTCAAACATGTGCGCTTCAATTCACAGCAGCTCATATGATGTACAATTCTGGGTGACTCTGGGTTGCTCAGAAGGCGGCAGTTGGGACTACACAGCACTCAAGCACTCAAACAAAAACTTACAAGAGCGCATTTTGGCATAATTCAATTCAAATAGTCATCAGCAGCAATTAGTTCGGTCATTTTTGAAAGAACAGGGGGGAATAAGAAATGTGGAAAATGCCAGCGAAGGAACACATACAAACAAGTAGTCGCAGCAGTGAAGGTAGGAGAGTGCTGGACTTTCGGCATCAACTTTCAGTTTGCCCCGGCACTCAATTGAAGATACTCAGTCCGTCTTTTTTTCCCCTCTTCTCGCAAAACAATATATACTAGTGTTTCAGCTATATTAAAATAGTTCAGTTTTGTATGTAATGGCAAAATTATTATATTTAGTTTAGTTTTTTTATTAAGTTACTTACAAAAATGTTAAGAGCATTTTTTTGATCATTAAATATAAGGTTTCGTTTTTTAAGGTAACAACCACGTGGCCAGCAGCAGACAGTGAGCTGATCATAACCTATGTTTGATAAGTTTAACCTTCTCAGGTCATGACGACCTGCCTAAAATAAAATCTAAAGCACGCTTTGCAGGACATGGTGATGCCAGCGCAATCACTTGCATTTTCTTTCAGTGGATACAACGTCATTTTCGCTCATAAAGGTAAGAGTAATACATCATTTGTAACTGTTAACTCTATACTTTTATTTTTGTGCACTTACAATATCAACAAAATGTTGTGCTTCTGTAACATGTCTGGACTGGTCACCCTCACACACACAAAGAGACCACACGACCACTCTTCGGTGAGATTTAGCACTTTCCTTTACTGGGTCTGTAATAAGGAGAAATAATCAGTGGATCAAAAGGCGACAGCTTCTCCCTCTCTGGCACACTAAGCATATGATGCTAATTAGTTAACGTCACAATGCACATCGTTAAGGTCAAATAACACCTCAAAATATACATTTTCATCATAACTAATACAATCAAGTGCTAGTATAGAATAAATCACATTCACCCAGCGATAAATACACATTTTGGACAAGAAATGTCAACATACCAGAGTCAGTTACGGGGGGAGAGCTCAATAATACATGTGCTCCTTAGCCTGGCACACAGGTGGACTGAGGCTATCGCACATCGCATGTGGGGAAAACCCCGGATGCGTCCCACTGATTTAATTCCCTCCCCAGATAGAATCCCAAAGAACAAGTTCCACGAATCTAATATTATGTAATTTTAACTTGCAAACAATAATAAATGAACAAAATTTCATGGAGTTCACTAACCCATTCTTATTATGAATACTAATTTATGGCAGCATAAACAGCATATATACATACAAAAGAAAAATAATAATAATCCAATATAGGAATTAAAAGAAAGCTAATTAAATTGAGTCAATTATACACACCAGTTACATTCTCCTCCCTGAACTTCACAAATTTTGACTATTACAAGGATAGTATAAACTGGGGTCATTAACTTTTTTCCCCAGAACATTTTGCAACAAAATGTTTCCTACTCTCAGGGAAGGTGAGTATGGCAGGTTGATCAGGTCTACTGCAGTCACCTGCAAAATGTGCCTTAAACACCATTCATATCAGATGAAACTTAATCTCTGATCTGGAACAACAACAACATAATGAAATACATGGACTCACACGTGCAGTATTTTAAAACTCAAAATGACAAAAACAATATTGAAATACAATACATTATCACCTCAATAAGGATCTTACAACCCCAACAACTGGGTTCAGAGTTTTAATAGATTGAGTCATGTTCTCTATCAGTCTATTGACTGGTTTCACAATCCTACCTACTCTGGTCCGAACTCTCATATCCCCTGAACCAGGAGGTGGCTCAACAGTTTCAAGAGGTGAAACGCTATGGTCACTATGGCAAACTGCCTCAGAAACAGAACTGCGAGAATCACATATGCCCTTCATCTGGACTGCTTACACTACTTTCCACCTTGGTACAATCATTCCTTGAAGCAATTTGCTCATGTCTGGTTGACTCAGGGACTCTTTCCAATGATTCAACACTTTCAGATATGCAGGACAACCTCTGCTGAGGGTCGTCAGAAACTGTGGTCCTTTCCACCCAACTGGCAACTTGTTCAGACAAAGGACACAAATCAGATGCAGGACCAACAACATCCATTGACACACTTCTACTGCTAAGGGCAGATCAACCACTGTCCTCAAATGATTCAGGTTCCTCAAACTCAAGTGGAAGGAAGTTTGCTTGCAACAGCAAATTGCGGTGAACAGTTTTCTCCAGACCTGTCTTGGGGTTACGTATACGGTAAATGTGACACTGTGGGTTTAGCGCAACTACCCTATAGGGCATGGACTCCCACCTGTCTGCCAGTTTTCTCTTCCCACACTCACCCTTGTTGGCCAGCAGAACTTGATCACCCAACTGAATGTTACGACCTTTCGTCTTTTGATTGTACAACTTAGTCTGATGTTGCTGACTGGCATCAATGTTTTTCTGAGCAACTGTAAATGCTTCTTTTAGATCATCTTTTAACCACTTTACATACTTGTTGTAATCAACAATGTCACAGTCTTTTTCAACGTTGCCAAAAATCATATCCACGGGCAACTTCGAGATTCTACCAAACATCAGGTAGAATGGAGCATAACCTGTGGATTCATGCACGGTACAGTTGCATGCAAAGGTCAGTGTCTGGAGCAACTGGGACCACTTTTCCTTAGACCTCGCCGGGAGCGCTCGGATCATGCTGCCTAAGGTTCTATTAAACCTTTCAACAAGGCCATTTCCCATTGGGTGGTAAGCAGTTGTTCGGGACTTTTTCACACCGGCAACCTGCAGCAACTCTTGGATCAGTTGGCTCTCAAAATTGGCCCCTTGATCCAAGTGGATCCTGTCAGGAAAATCGTACACACAAAAATAGGATCCCACAACTGTCGTGCTATCTGTTTGGCCGACTGGTCACGACACGGCAAAGCGTGAGCCATCCAAGAAAAATGATCAGTTACTACCAGAACATCCACATTACAACCTTTTGAACTTTCTACAGTCCAAGAGACTATACATACTACCTCCATTGGACTTGATGTTCTCACACTCTCTAGTGGGGCTCTGCCTTCGGGTTCAGCCGTTTTACTAACAACGCATCGCTTGCAACACTTAACATATCGGCGAACGTCAGATTCCAGCCCGACCCAAAAGAACCTTTGTCTTGCCAGGTGCATTGTTTTACCTTGGTCCTGGTGCCCTGCTTCGTCGTGAATGCCTGTCATGACCTGTGTGATCAAAGAAGAGGGAACAACATACTGTAACAGTTTTTACTGTCAGATTATCTTTGGTTACACGATATAGTACACCATCAAGTATCTTTAACTTGTCCCACTGCTTCAAGATCCTGAGCACCTTATACGTTTCCCCAGCACGCTCAAAACGAGAGGCTCTCTTGCCCCTATTTACATAAAACAGGACCCTAGACAGACAAGGATCATTTTGCTGTCTGTCTCGAAGTTCGTCTAATGAGAAAACTGGTAATGGGCATTGACCAGGAGGCAACAAACACTGGGTGTCTTGGGCAATCCAAGAGACAGCTCTCGATTCGACCCCTGCTTGCCAGTCATTATGACCCTCTAACACAGCAAACACCTCGGCACTAGAAAGCGGACAATGGCATAACATTACACAAGGAGAACATTCGACGCTCTGAATACCAGCACTAAGCCAAAATGCGTCCTGCACGGTCTCTTTCTCAAATTGTTCTGCTTCCTCGAGCAATGAATTGTAAGGGTCATTCAGCAGCCTCTGACTGACCCGGTTGTGGACAAAAGGTTGACGTCTTAAGGCATCGGCTACTATGTTCTTACTCCCAGGTATGTACTTGAGACTGAAACGATAGGGCGTCAACTTGGAAACCCACATCTGCTCACACGCGTCGAGTTTAGGCTTAGTGAGAATGTTAGTTAAGGGATTGTTGTCCGTCCATACGACAAAATCATGCCCTTTCAGCCAGTGGCTGAATTTTTCGCAGACGGACCACTTCAAAGCGGTGAGGTGAGCAGGATACTTGGCCTGAGTGGGGGCTAATTTTAGCCCATGCTCTCTGAGCCTACTGAACACCATCTCGAGTCTCTTAATGGCCTCACCTTCATCTGGGGAATAAACAAGTAGGTCATCAAGATAATAGAGTAACGTCAAAAAGAAATTTTGATCACCGGAGATGTTTGTCATCAAACGCATAAAGCTAGCGGGGCTATTGCAGAGCCCTTGCGGTTAGCGATTAAACTCAAACAACCCCATCGGTGTTGTGAAGGCAGTAAGGTTTTTGTCCTCCTCCACCATTGAGATGTTATAAAAGCCAGAGGTAAGATCCATCGCGCTAAAGACTGAGTTTCCACCCAAGGCCGCCAAGCAGTCTGCTTGCTGAGGTAAGGGGTGAGTATCCTTGATGGTTCGGGCATTAAGCCAGCAGTAATCAACACAAACGCGAAGATCACCACTTTTCTTCGATACCAGGACCAACGGGGATGCCCACTTACTGCAAGACTTGCGGATAATCTTCTGCTCTTCCATCTCTGAGAGCACTTTTCTCAGTTTTTGATATTGAGCATGGGGAACGCGCCAATACGGAAGTCTAAACGGGCGGTTATCTGAATCCTGTGGACAAACTCTTTTGCTTTACCACAGTCTAACTTATGGTTAGAGAACACATCTTGGTACCTTTGGATCAACTGCAGAAGCTTGTCTTTCCAGTACTGAGTGACCTCACACGACTCAATGTCGAGATGGCTGAGACCAAGCTTCTGCAGTGCCTCACGAATTCCAGAAGGAGAACTAACTGCTGCACCTGTGCTAGAGGAGACAGCTTGGCACTGCACATTCACAGTTTCCCCATCATCATGTCCAGGCTGCATGTCGAGGTCTTCAACTGCTAAAACGGGAGAAACATCTGCTATTTTAGCATTATGTCTTAAAGTTACAGGTTTATTGGATGGCTTAATCAACTTAATCACCCATCTGTCACCAGGCAAAGTAGCTATGACACGACCAACAAGAACACTGTTCTTATAGGTTTATGCCCTAGATGGCTCAATCAACACGGTGCTACCAACAGAAACAGTGGAACTGGTTGGAAGTCTACCCCACACAATGTGCTCTTGGTGAGGTAAGAGCGTGACGGCCTGAGTGAGCTTGGCAGTACCAACAATGGTTGGGATACTACCACCTTCCCATCTATCATGTCCAAACAGCATACTCAAAAACCGCTGAATCTCGGGTTCCCTTGTAGAATTTGGCTGGTTCATGACACGCCAGTAGCTTTGTGACTGCTTAAGTTGACTCATGACATGCTTGATGACGTTAGTACCAACAATTAGCTGGTCTTTTTGCCCTGGCACAACCAAGGTAGGCACAATAACCGGAAATCCATATACGCACATCTTCAGCTGATGGATGCACTTAGGTTTGACCCGAACACCACCACAACCAACAAGCAATACATCAGTGTGGGGCTGCTCAGGCTCAAGAGTCCCACATGCATCCAGCAACCTGCGCTCAACTTCCTCATTGATGGTACACGCCATAGAACCAGTGTCTAACAGGCCATGGCAAGTGACTGTATCATTCACCAACATATCAGTATAAAACAAACTGTCAGCTTTCTCCAGCTTTGCAGTGTTTTGGAACAAGATAATACTGCCGCTTGAGTCAGTCTGACACTGGTCGCTATAGATGACCATAGGATCATCCTAACTGGGGAGAGGTTGATTATCGACACTCACACTGCCCTCTCCCCAATGTGAGTGATCTAGTTTTTCTGATCATCACTGGTCTGGGCCACGCCCCGGGCAACAACCCTGTGACACTGCCTACGTTGCTGACCAAACTCAAAACAATCAAGGCATCTTTTTTCCTTCATGCAGTGCGAGTGAGTCGAATGGGATCGGTCTCCACACACTGCACAAGGAGAAGCTCGATACTACGGTGACGTTCAAGGTTTTGTTTCTGAAACTGGTAAGGTTGTACGCTCCAACACCCGTTCTAACATTTTCAGCACCCGCTCTAAAGTGCCCGAATCATTAACTTCATTTAGTTTAGTGTGAACACCTGTGATGCATACTGGTGAGGTTGCACCCACACTTTCGCTTCCTATAGCTACCTGATTTCTGACTGCTTTCTCTGTAACAACAGCCTGATTTACTACAACCTTAGGCACAGGTGAGACTGGTTTCCAGGACTTACAGTTCCTCTCATACTCATCGATGGCCTCTTGGACTTCCTCTGCAGACCATTTGCTTATGGGCTTACACCTAAAGACACTGGAAAGGTAAGAATTAGGGCAGTTTCTGATAAACATCATTGAAACTACTGAGCTCATGTTTTCCATCTTGCCACGTTATCTTTTCAAGTTAGTGTCTGCTAGCTCGGCTGCCTCAGTCAACCTGACCCAATAATCAACCGGGCGCTCACTTTTCTTCAGGGCCGTGGCATAAAAGTCGGCCAACGGCTGGCACAAGCCAGGGCTCTCGCTAAAATAGTTCAGCAGTACCTCGTAGACAACTTCGGGACAAAGTACAGTAACTGGACTACTTTTCAGCTTAACCTTAACAATGCTCTTTGCCCGACCACATAGATGGCTAAGTTTTTCTTCTACGCTATCAGCTTTGTTGCAACCCTTTTTGGTCAGATAAACATTCATCTGTTTAATACACTCCAGGATGGAACATTTGTCGCTACCATCCCCCTGAACATTTGTTGTTTCTCTAATGTCAGCTTTTACTATCAGGTTTAACTTCGATAAATCAAGGCTTGTAGACAGGGTTATGGACCCAGAAGGTTGCTGCTCAACCGATGGAGAAGAATCAGGTAATACAGAATTCTGGCTAGTTAACAACCGTGAAACAATTGAATCACCAATCTGGTTTCCAAGCTCGCCAATGAGGTCGCGCAGCTGCTGTGTAACACTGTCACAACCAACATTGGCAGGAGTGGAAGACATTGGTTTATTTGACTCATTATCCGCCATGTCCGAAATAGTAGCAGAATCATACACCAAAACACGTGGTTTGCCTACTACAGGCTCAGGTACCCCAAAAAACCCACAGTCCCGGCCAACGTGTGGCGTCACCAAATCTTCGTTCCACCCCCCTTCTGCCATATCATGAAAGGTAGATTGATGAAAAACAAGAAAAATTTACTACACTTTTAAATACAGAAATAAATAAAACAAATAAAAAAAGAAACCTTCAAATATGCGCAAAGTGTAAAGTCCAATGTGTGAGTAATGTAAAGCAAGAGTTCAATTACTCAGTTCCATGTCCAGACACCACCACCAAAACGTCAACGATGAAGAGTCTTTGTCCGATGATTTCAGAAGCGTTGTGATTCGGCGTTGTCAAACCTCAGCGATCGGCTACTGCAGATCTGGCACATCCGGGTCATGGCACCAAATGTATGTAGCATGTCTGGACCAGTCACCCTCACACACACAGAGACCACACGACCATTCTTCGGTGAGATTTAGCACTTTCCTTTACTTGGTCTGTAATAAGGCGAAATAATCACTGGATCAAAAGGCGACAGCTTCTCCCTCTCTGGCACACAGAGTCAATTACGGGGAGAGCTCAATAATACATGTGCTCCTTAGCCTCGCACACAGGTGGACTGAGATTAAACTATAATAATAAAAGAATAATTTAAAAGGGTAATAAATTATACTGTTTACAATATGTCTCTTGTCTTTCTTATACATCTCATTTCTATTAATACATCACAATAAGGGTATAAAATATTACAATAAATTGATTACAATATTACATTTGATATAAAATCTATATAACATTAACTTATGCATTAATTCCACTATTTATACATTAAACACACTGCAGTGTAATAAAACAAATGATAATACCATTTGTATGAATAAATCAGTATTCCTATTCGTTACATATCTAAATTAATCATTTAATACATTTAGCACTGTGCTATTTGTAGGCCGCACCACGTGCGTCACGCAGTGCATGAATCATCAAATCAGATTTTCTCCCGTAACACCAGTGCTTTATTTGTGGCCGTATCCGGACCCTCCGAAATCTGATCCGGCACTTTTGGCGGATCCCCCTCCTCCAAGGGCGGCGTTTCAGTACGGCAGACAGAGAATAGCCAGATATGCAGTGTTGGGAGTAACGCGTTACAAAATAAATGCATTACAGTAATTTATTACTTTTCCTGTAACGCAGTAGTGTAAGGCATTACTAATTAATTTTCAGTAATATTTTACTCGATACATTTTCAGCAAAGCTTGCGTTACAAAAAAAAAAAAACTTTGCGAGACCGCGAGATTTCATTAATCTCCCTCTTGTTGGTGTAACTTTGTTATTGCGTGACATAGTCCAGTGAAGGTGGGTTTTACAGGAGTGGCGCGAGGCATGATTTCTGCCCCTGCTGTGCTCACAAGTCACGCTTGCCAGTGGAAAAGCGGCTAATGAAGATGGCAGAAGACGACTGTACATTCACGAGGTGGACGTATGCTCATTACTTCGAATTTGTGAGAGATAAGGACAAAAAGAACGTAATAGTCAAATGCAACCTTTTTGTAAAACCGAAAGAATTCGACCACTACACTTGCTGAGAAGAGAAAAATAACAGAGGACGAGAGTGATAAGCCAAAGCAGCAAAAATTAAATTTCTCTCGGCCTGCCATCATGCCACTTGAACCTCGAGAAGTCAGAAGACTTGTGGCAGAGTATGTCGTCGAAGAATGTTACCATTGACTACGGTGGAATCTCCTGCTTTCAAGAAGCTAGTTAACAAGATCCCTGTGACCAACAATGACAAGGTAAGCTAACGTTTCCATGAATACTAGCTAGAATTTTATAATCTAGTTCATATAGATTCTAGGTCACTGGGTCAAAATGTATAGTCAAAATATTATAGCCATCAACAGACCTAAACTGAAGAAAAAATAATAATTAATTGAATTTACTAAATGTTTTAAAGTGGTTGTAACAAATGTGTTTTAGCTTCATTTAAAATAAAAAAAATAATGTTGAAGTGACCTAAATGTTTATTTTAAATTTAGCTAAAATAAATGTATTGCAACCACTTAATGCAAAAAAGCACATTTTATGAGTCATTGATTTTTTCAATGTATATAGGCCTACAGCTTAGTTGGGGACATTTAATTATCAACTATATTATTGATCTGCCTTACACCTACTTAATGTGGACGATGAGGCAACTTTCTTCTAGAAACAAACTTTGTTGTATTATTTTTATTTTATCACTGTGAAGCTGCTTTGATGCACTCTGTATTGTAAAAAGTGCTATATAAATTAAGGTGACTTGACTTGACTACAGCACAGCAGCATAATGTGAATGTATAGGCTACTCTTGCATCCGATAGGAACAGACAGTAAATTTGCAAATGTGTGATTTAATATTGCATGATCATGAACTGGAATTTTAATATATGTGTATTTTACTTATTTTTCAGCATGTATGTGTACTCATTTTTCCGCCATGCAGAACAACATTCACCAAAGAATTGGATAGGTCCTATACTGCCATGGAAAAATAGCTAAAGAAAACAATTGATGAGCAGCAGTACGTGTCAACAACTGCAGACATATGGACTGCCTACAACAGGAGTTTTCTGGGGGTGACGGTCCATTGGATCGATTCAGAGACGCTGCAACGGAAGAAGGCTGCGATCGCTTGTCGTAGACTTAGAGGTAGACACACTTATGATGCTATTGCATCTGAACTTGAGGATATTTTTTCCCAGTATGGATTAACCACTGAAAAATGAGTGCACGTGTGACAGACAATGGCAGCTACTTTGTTAAAGCTTTTAAGGAATACCAACAAGTCGAAACTGAGGAGAACGAAGAAGAGGAGATGGAGGAAGATGACAGGAAAGTGGCCTTCACTGACCTCCACAGCGTTCTCACTGGAGGAGATAATGAGGATGCACAGCAAGGACTGTCTGTGCTGCCTGCACATCACAGATGTGCAGCTCACACGCTCAATCTCATTGCCAACAATGAGATTCATAAATGGTTGGCATCAAACCCAGAATCCAGGGCTGTTTACCGCAGTTCCACTGCTAAGTGTTCAGCACTATGGACCAAAGCTAGCCGGTCCACAGTTGCATCTGAATGCCTAGAAGAATCAGTGAAAGGAAGTTGATTGTGCCCTCAGTAACCCGGTGGAACTCATTTTATGATGCCTATGTTCGGATCATAGAAATGCCACTAACTGACATTTAATCTGAATCTGTGTGCATAGATTGTTAATGTATGAATGACAGGGAATACCAGTTTCTTAAGGAATACTGCTCCATTATAAAGCCTTTCTGTGCTGCACTGGACATCCTACAGGGTGAGGAAACTTGTTGTTATGGGACACTTCAACCAACACTTGAAGTTCTTATGGCAAAAACTTTAGCAATGCAAAATTGCCTTTTACAGATGCTCACTGGTTTGCCTGAAATAATTGTGGGAGCAATTAAAACTCTCGCTGCCTAAATTTAAACTTCGCTGGGTAAAAGAGGAAACCAGAAGAGATCACATCAAGTACCTTCTCACCATTGAGTGCCGTACCCTAACAGTTGAAGAGCCTGCCACCCCAATGAGTGATGCTCCTCAACCTGCTGCAGTCACCTCCTTTGAGGATGACTTCTTTTCATTTGATGAAAAGCCTAATGCCATGGCTGATGCACCTTTGTCAGTGGAAACAGAGGTAACAGCTTATTTCAATTCTGATCCGGTGTTGGAAAGCCTGCATCAGTTTCCAAGAATTAAAAAAATTGCACTACGCTATAATGCACCCACACCATCCAGTGCACCAGTCGAAAGACTTTTCAGTCTTGGGAGTCTGGTACTCACCCCAAAACCCAACCGTCTTGGTGATGGACACTTTAAGCGCCTTATTCTGATGGGCTTCAACAGATATTTCAGTCAAGTGGGTATAATGGAATAGGCTAGCCCCCAACATAGCTGGAAGCACAGCTTCAATTTCCTTTTACTCTCACTGTTTCAATGGGTTTAGCTGCACGCTACCTTTGTTTTATGTTAGGCAGGAAACAACTTTTTAAATCCAATTTTCCTGTTGGAAATGTCTGAGTCTGATCATTACTGAAGTTTCTGATTTTGAACCATATTTGCTGTCAGGCCTTGTTGTGGGCCTTTTTTTCTTGTATAACTTCCCTTATTACTGAACTTTTTTGAGTTTGTTTTGCTTTATTTTATTATTCAAACCTAAGCTATGTTGAATAAGTGTAGGAATTTCCCTCAGTATAAACTTGAAAGCTGCGAGAATTATTAAAACCATGCAAGAGTCCCCCACAGAAATTTAGGACCTGATAAAATGTTACACAGAGTTTTGAAAAATACAATTCCACAACTTTTTCAAAAAACTTTTTCATGGCACTTCCATGTTATCCATGACCTTACAGACTAAACGCAACTGCTGTACGCTCTTAAAATCACTTAAACTGGTGCGCCAATATGATTGGTGGCGCAAATACAAAAGTGGTAGGTTTCACCGCGGTAGCTGTCGTGGCAGCCCTTGTGTGAATCCTCCTCGTGTGAAGACCAACGAGTGTAAAGACAATCGACTACCTGCGCGACTCATGAATAAAGAATGGTACCAAAACACCCTCCAACAGCAACTTCTTTCAACAATCCAACAACAGTTTGGTGAAGAACAATGCATTTTCCAGCATGATGGAGCACCGTGCCATAAGGCAAAAGTGATAACTAAGTGGCTCGGGGACCAGAATGTTGAAATTTTGGGTCCATGGCCTGGAAACTCCCCAGATCTTAATCCCATTGAGAACTTGTGGTCAATCCTCAAGAGGCGGGTGGACAAACAAAAACCCACTAATTCTGACAAACTCCAAGAAGTGATTATGAAAGAATGGGTTGCTATCAGTCAGGATTTGGCCCAGAAGTTGATTGAGAGCATGCCCAGTCGAATTGCAGAGGTCCAGAAAAAGAAGGGCCAACACTGCAAATACTGACTCTTGGCATAAATGTCATGTAATTGTCGATAAAAGCCTTTGAAACGTATGAAGTGTTTGTAGACCGAAACAACTGAAACAAAGATCTAAAAGCAGTTTAGCAGCAAACTTTTTGAAAACTAATATTTATGTAATCCTCAAAACTTTTGGCCACGACTGTAGACTAACTGAGACTTGTCATGGCACTTGTATACTGTTGTTGCTCTCTTGTTGACCTGACTGCTTCTATTGTTCTCATTTGTAAGTCGCTTTGGATAAAAGTGTATGCTAAATGATTAAATGTAAATGATTGCGTGAATGTTCCGTTACCTCTCCCTCCTGTAATCACATGTCGGATCCGTTACCCCACTTTGTTCCGGGACCTCGCAATTTACAAATTAAGCACTGCGTAACACTCTACATTCAATACACATTAACAGTCAACTAAATCTCTTTTCTTTTATAAAACAGAACCAATTAAACAACATACCTGTAATAAGGAGAATTAATCAGTGGATCAAAAGGCGACAACTTCTCCCTCTCTGGCACACTAAGCATATGATGCTAATTAGTTAATGTCACACTGCATATCGTTAAGGTCAAATAACACCTCAAAATATACATTTTCATCATAACTAATACAATCAAGTGCTAGTATAGAATAAATCACATTTACCCAGCTATAAATACGCATTTTGGACAAGAAATGTCATCATACCAGAGTCAATTACGTGGAGAGCTCAATAATACATGTGCTCCTTAGCCTCGGCTATCTTCTTCTTCTGTAAATTTTATTGGTAGTTTGCAATCATTGTGCATTACCACCATCTACTGGGCTGAGGTGTGATCACACTGGGATGTCATAAAAAAAAAAACCTTTAACATCCTATAGGACCAAAGCCCAAACTTCAGCTGGCTCTGCGTGTTCAGCTTCTCCAGCTTCCACCCTGAGCTCCTCATCCTATAGGAGAAAATAATTAAATAATAATAATAATAAAAAATAATAATAATAAAATAAATTCTACTTGCTAGTTGGGTTTCTTTAATAAAAGTTATAACTGCCCTAATTATGGACTGTGTGTTGGTTGTACTCAATAAATTTTCCATTGTTAAGTCTTTATTTACCGCTCTCTTCATATTTTCCCTTTCTCTGGTGCCAAGATGGCGCCTGTGTACTGGGCCTGCCGTCTGTCGCTCTTGTGGTTGCTTGTCTGGTTGTCTGCTCTATTTTTAAACTGCTACACGCTTTTAATCTACGACTGTCAAGCACTCTTGGATATTCGCAACTCGGTTGCGACTTCTTTCACAAAATCTTACACTTTAGATGTGGACTGCTCCTTTAACAAGACTGATGAGTCGTTCACATCGGCTATCCCGGGACATATCCGCCGGTGGCCCCTCAACATCCCGCGGAGAAAGCGAAGGAGGAAGCGAGGAAACCATGGAGGATACATCGTGAAGCTGAAAGCTCATCTGCGGGCTGGCTTTCTCTCGGATCCTTCTCACGAATCGCTATACGGTGGCTCTACTACCTGGCGCCCACTGGACGTGGCATACCGGTGGCTTCGTCATGTTCTCCCCCTGCACCCAAGCCCTGTTTCTCGTTCTGGTCTCCACCGAATCGGCCTCGGCTCCCCACGTCGGGTAGTAACTCACAGAAATCTACGCGCGCTGGAAAGAGTGTCCTCATCTCCTGTTATTATCTCTCTACCAAAGATGGCATTATTAAATGCCCGTTCCTTGGTGAATAAGACCTTACTAAACGACTTTTTCTTAGCTCACAACTTGGATTTTATGTTTATCACAGAATCCTGGATAAAGGTCCGTGATCTAACTCCGTTTTCTGATCTGATCCCTGATGACTGCACATTTTTTTAACTCTCCTCGTCCGAGTGGACGCGGGGGTGGCATAGTAACAATTTTAAAGAACTCTCTCTCTGCACGCTGTCGATTGGTCCCTGGAACGGCCTTTTCCAGCTTTGGAGCTCAGTTTCTTCACTTGGACTGGAATGGTCCTGTATGTCTAGTGGTGATGTACCATCCTCCGCACTGCACTAAGGATTTTATACAGAATTTCACTGAACTGATCAGTAATATTGCCACAAATTATGATCGCTTTCTATTGGTGGGCGACTTTAATATCCATGTCTGCTGCCCATCTAACCCCTTATCACATGAGTTTCTTAATATTATCGATGCTTTCAATCTATCCCAGTGGATCAGTGACGCTACTCATATTCAGGGTCATACGTTGGATCTTGTACTCTCATATGGGCTTGATGTGTCTGATATTGTGCTCTCAGATTTTATGATCTCTGACCATAAGCCTATATTATTCACACTGTCTCTTCCAGAGCTCTCTTATTTATCAAATACAACTGTAAGTCTTTCTCGCTTCTACTCTCCACAGTTTAGCACAAATTTCAACTTGTGTTTTGCTGATTGTTGCTCACAGTTGCACTTGGATCAACCGTTATTTGACTTGCCTCACAAGCAAAAAACAAAATCTGTACTGTGGCAAAACTCTGATACCTGTCTCCTAAGACAAAACTGTAGAAAGGCTGAACGTAAATGGAAACAAGACAGGCTATATATCTCTCTTCAAATGTTCAGAGACCCTCTTTCTTCTTATCAGACTGCAGCTACGTCTGCAAAAGCTGCATACTTTTCTAACCTAATTGAAACTAATCACTCTAAACTCAAGGTTTTGTTTTCAATTATTCAATCTGTTACCAATCCTTCTGTTAACACCTTGCCTGTTGCCTCTGATGCTCTCTGTGAAAGCTTCTTGAGATATTTTAGTGACAAAATTACTAACTTAAGACTTGGTGTCCGCCCCACTTTAACTTTAACCATCTCTCCAATCATGTCATCTTCCTCTGCATTTTTTGATGCTTTTGAACCCATCAGTCTCCAGGAATTGAAGGAGGTGATTGACAATTTTAAACCCTCATTCTGTTCTAGCGATATCATTCACCCCAAACTTTTAAAATTAATTACTGATTCGATTGGGCCAGGTCTGCTGTCTCTTATTAATAAGTGTCTCCAAACTGGCTCTGTTCCTGCCGACTTTAAAGTTGCTACAGTGATATGCTAAAACGCTTCTCTTCTCCAATGTTTAGAGGAGGTTAAATTATGGCTAGCCCAAAATTTCCTTTTCTTAAACGAGGACAAGACCAAGGTAATTGTATTCGGTCCTAATGAGAACTATCAGTGTTTAAGCCCTGAGCTTGAAAGTTTGTCCGTTTTTAGATCCTCTCGGGTGCAGAACCTAGGTATTATTATTAACCAACACTTAAAATTTGATAGACATATCTCTTCTGTTATTGGATCCAGTTTCTATCAGCTTTGTTTACTGTCTAAAATTAAAAACTTTCTCACTCCAAAAACTCTGAAATGGCTGTTCATGCATTTGTTACATCGCGTCTAGATTACTGCAATTCTTTATATTGCGGTATATCTAAATCTCAAATTGCACGACTTCAGCTTGTCCAAAATGCTGCAGCCAGACTTCTTTTAAACTGTCGTAAACATGAACACATCACTCCAATTCTTAGATCCCTTCACTGGTTGCCGATTTCTCAGAGAATAGACTTTAAAATTCTCCTCTTCTTTTATAAATCCCTTCATAACAAAGCTCCTGTCTATTTATCTGAACTTCTTCATCCTTATACTCCATCAAGAAGCCTACGATCCTGTGACTAGGCTCTGTTGGTGGTCCCTCGCGTTAGGCTAAAGCGTAGAGGGGAGTGTGCATTTGTGGTGGCTGGGCCACGACTCTGGAATACCCTGCCTTTAGAGATCAGACTGGCCCCTTCCTTGTCTATTTTTAAGTCCTTGCTAAAAACTTTTTTATTTTCCTTAGTGTACTGACTACTGTGATATGCTAAATTTTGAAATGGGTGGTTTTACATTTTTGTCTGGTCTATTTTTCAGGTATGTGTAATATTCTTGCTCTTCTGTAAAGCACTTTGGTCAGCCGGGAGGCAGTTGTAAATGCGCTATACAAATAAAATTGAAATTGAATTTGAAATTTTCTGGTGTATTGTGTACAATCTAGAAGTATGTGTTTTACATTTTCTATTACTCCACAGTTTGTATATACTCCAGTCTGATGTTTCCCTATAATATGTAATCCACTATTTAATTCCACTCCCCTGTGTGCAGGAACCCATATAAATCCTACCCTTATGCTCTGTTGGTTTATTTTAAAAATGATTTGATTAATTTCATCTAGTAGATCCTGTCTACATGTAGACTTTCCACTCTGAATGCATGCTAGTGAGGACATTGAGTCTGAACAGATGATCCCCTTATTGGGTTTTACTTCTTTCACCCATTGTAAAGCCAGAATTATTGCTACCATTTCTGCTGTAAAAATGGCCAGATGGTCTGTTGTCCTTTTTTTAATATTAACATTATACTTTAAAATGTGGACTGCAACCCCTGTTTTCCCAGTCTGATCTTTTGATGCATCTGTGAAAATCTGAACTTTGTCCTCATAATTTAAAGGAGTCATGACCCACAATTTTCACTTTTCCACAAGAATCAATGTATGTTATGATTGCCTAACGATTATACACTGGCCGGGAAGCCGATATTTAAAAGTGAAGCGTTTGTTTACCTCAGGGTTTGTAAAATAGCCCACGTGCACGCGCACTCAAATACGAGATTTTGGGATATACCATATATGGACACCGCAGCAGGAAGCTCGCCCTTCCCCTCTCCCCCTCATATTCAGTCAAGAAAGACGCTGGAACTAGTGCACACGTGAGTTGCTCTGTGGTTGACTGCCAGAATCAACATGTAAATGTGTTTTCTCTACCAAGAACGGACCTAGCTATCAGAGACCAGTGGAATAAATTCATTTTTAATGACGCGGTTCCTTCAACCCTTCCACTGGTTTATCTTTACGTGTTTGTGCTAAACATTGTACGCCGAAATCCTTCACAAATTTGGGGCAATATCAGGCGAAGTTGGCATCGAAGCTCGGGAAAAGCGCCATTCCAACAAAATTGCCTGCAATTGAAACGGTAAGACTGTGTTTTTATTGCTCTACTCTGTGTAACAAACAGCATAACTGCTAATGCGGCTATTGTATGCTATTGCGTCTGTCACTAGACAAATAAACGAAAGACTGGAGGTGAAGTAATTATTTATGTTTTATTTCTTCGCAGCCCGGTGAAACACACCAATTTGAAAAACTAATGGATTGCATAGTCGATATAAAAAACTGGATGACGAGTAATTTCTTACTGCTAAATTCTGAAAAAACAGAGGTGTTAATTATAGGACCTAAAAACTCTGCTTGTAATAACCTAGAACACTGTCTAAGACTTGATGGTTGCTCTGTCAATTCTTCGTCATCAGTTAGGAACCTAGGTGTGCTATTTGATCGCAATCATTCCTTAGAAAGCCACGTTTCTAGCATTTGTAAAACTGCATTTTTCCATCTCAAAAATATATCTAAATTACGGCCTATGCTCTCAATGTCAAATGCAGAAATGTTAATCCATGCATTTATGACCTCAAGGTTAGATTATTGTAATGCTTTATTGGGTGGTTGTTCTGCACACTTAGTAAACAAACTACAGCTAGTCCAAAATGCAGCAGCAAGAGTTCTTACTAGAACCAGGAAGTATGACCATATTAGCCCGGTCCTGTCAACACTGCACTGGCTCCCTATCAAGCATCGCATAGATTTTAAAATATTGCTTATTACTTATAAAGCCCTGAATGGTTTAGCACCTCAGTATTTGAATGAGCTCCTTTTACATTATAATCCTCTACGTCAGCTACGTTCTCAAAACTCAGGCAATTTGATAATACCTAGAATATCAAAATCAACTGCGGGCGGCAGATCCTTTTCCTATTTGGCGCCCAAACTCTGGAATAACCTACCTAACATTGTTCGGGAGGCAGACACACTCTTGCAGTTTAAATCTAGATTAAAGACCCATCTCTTTAACCTGGCATACACATAACATGCTAATATGCTTTTATTATCCAAATCCGTTAAAGGATTTTTAGGCTGCATTAATTAGGTAAACCGGAACCGGAAACACTTCCCATAACAACCTATGTACTTGCTACATCATTAGAAGAATGGCATCTACGCTAATATTTGTCTGTTTCTCTCTTGTTCCGAGGTCACCGTGGCCACCAGATCCAGTCTGTGTCCAGATCAGAGGGTCACTGCAGTCACCCGGATCCAGTACATATCCAGACCAGATGGTGGATCAGCACCTAGAAAGGACCTCTACATCCCTGACATCCCTCTACATGACCAGGACAACTAGAGCCCCAGATACAGATCCCCTGTAAAGACCTTGTCTCAGAGGAGCACCAGGACAAGACCACAGGAAACAGATGATTCTTCTGCACAATCTGACTTTGCTGCAGCCTGGAATTGAACTACTGGTTTCGTCTGGTCAGAGGAGAACTGGCCCCCCAACTGAGCCTGGTTTCTCCCAAGGTTTTTTTTCTCCATTCTGTCACCGATGGAGTTTCGGTTCCTTGCCGCTGTCGCCTCTGGCTTGCTTAGTTGGGGACACTTCATCTACAGCGATATCGTTGACTTGATTGCAAATAAATGCACAGACACTATTTAACTGAACAGAGATGACATAACTGAATCCAATGATGAACTGCCTTTAACTATCATTTTTGCATTATTGACACTGTTTTCCTAATGAATGTTGTTCAGTTGCTTTGACGCAATGTATTTTGTTTAAAGCGCTATATAAATAAAGGTGACATTGACATTGACATTGACATGTTCCCTGTAAACGGACAGCAAAAACGGACTTTTGACTGCATTATAATGATTTCTTAATTCAGAATATGATCAAGATTGCGTAGGGTGATGTGTTCAGGGAATTTGCCAGTTAATAGTAACATTTAAAGCCCCTTAAATGAACGAAATGACTCGAAAAAAGATTTGTTCATTTTTATGAACGAACTTGAACAAGAGAGTCTGGCGTTGCCAGATTGGGTGTTTTTTCCGCTACATATTAAGGCCGGTTTACGGTGGGTTTTAGGTGGGTTTTCTCCTGGAAGGCTTTATAGAAATGTGGCATCCTACTGAACGAAGTTAAACTGAGAGAGCGTGGCGTTCACAGACACCAGAATGAACGACTTCACAGTAACGTTCATCAGGCAGTAATGCGGTACGTTCAGTTCAGTCCAAAACATGAACGAGTTCATGAATTATCGTTCAATGAACGCGTCCAGGCACAACTCTGGCGGGAGTATTAGCTTCGAGGTATGGGGAATGGCTGCTAACGTACTTTGCAAAAAACAAATGACTGAGATCATCATGAATTCGGTTATTGTTTATTTATTGCCTAACGCTTAGATGAGGCCCCGTCTAGTTTGTGTGTGTGTGTGTGCTTACATCTTATATTTGTGTGTGTGCGCTGTGCTCACGTCTCATATGAGTAACTTTATGTGCGTAGATAGTTCATATACATGTATGTGTGACTAGTACTTAGTATATGCAAGCGTGTTTCATATGTGTGCGTGAATGAAGTTTGATTTAAGCCCTAAACGGCGCCTCATACTTATACACTGGCCGGGAAGCCGGTCGCGTTCATTCACAACTTGCGCCATGATGTCAGTTTGTAATGATATGCTAAAGCGTTACCTGCAGTGTCAACCCCCCTCGTTCCTGCAACCAATCAACGTGCCCCTCATTTGCATTATTATAATGACCGTCCACGACTGCCAAAATATCGCATCAGATCTCGCGAGACAATAATGCCTACAGAGATAAGGGTCTGAGGAGCTCTGTGTTTATTTTTTTTCCACTTTTCTTTTTTAGAAGGGCCTGAAAGACTATAATACAGCAGTAGGTATCCAAGGTAATACGAGGGTATGACTCCTTTAAGATTTTTGTGGAGACCAGAGGTTAAAAGGCAGAGCCGTCGCTAGTGGGGTGAAAGGTGGTGACGATTATAGGGGCCCACGGCTGAGGGGGGGGCCCCGGCGATCTCAAACGACTCAGCCAGCCTAAAAATGATGCTCAGGACAGTTGACGGGCCACTGTTGCGCGTCGTCACGAAAGCTTATAATTTTCACGTGTTTTTAAGACTTACCACTTGTCGATTTAAACATTAAAGCACCCAAACACAAGATGCGGAAAAGCTGAACAGAGTAGCTGGTTACTCACGCACTGTGTTCGTTGTGCACGCAGAGAGAGAGTCGTATTTCACGGAGAGCAACACTGAACCGATCTCTCTTCTACGAAGTTCTCCTCGAAGTCCCTCCTGCACCTGAACGAACAAATACTTTTCGCAGTTTGAACAAACAAAAAATATGTGACAGAGGCCAATTCAGTACCGCAGTGTTCTGGTGTTCAGGGCTAACGCAGAGAAAGGCGTCTCAAAACGCTTGAACACCGAATTTGCTTCTTTTTGCTCTTGTGCCGACAAATACATTCAAAATATGTCAAAATACCCGCCTTGGAAAGTATGCTCAAAAAAACTGTTATTTTCAGTTATTTGTCAGTTATTTCTTAAGTGAAAGTAAACAGTTGAAAAAAAGATGCGTTCATCGTCTCTTAAAGTGACCGCGCCTAATTTAGCTACTAGCTGCTGTAATGTTAATCCAAGAAAATGAAAGAAAAATCACTCACTGCTCTTGACTGAATTACTTTGTAGTTTTAACAAGAATTTATGCACAGTCAAACCAAAAATTATCCAGACTCCAGATATAATTTTTGATATATATATTTTATAAGTAGGAACAGGACACTAATACATTTATGTAAGTGAGTATAAGCAAACTGTGACATATTATACCCAAAGAATCTTCATACAGTGAACTACCAGTGAAATAGATAGATATAAATTTTTATCTGTCTATCTATATATAAAATTGGGACCAAAAATTATTCAGCACCTTATAAAGCACCATGCATTGCTTATGTGTTTTTTTTTTCTTTCTGAATTGCTAATGCAACCTTTTCACACCACAGTCTGAACAAAATGAAGCATTGCTTGGCAATTGGTTAACAAAGTATTGATAGTTATGTAAATATTGTCATAATAACAGTTGTCTGTAGTTAAATATATTTCTATCAAAGTTATGACATTATCAAGATTAATTTGTACTGACAGAGTTTAACTCTAAATTCTTGTCATATTTTATAACCATTATAGAAGCAATAGCAAATAAACTGTAATAATATGAGAAATGTTGAAGGTGTCTGAATAAATTTTGGTTTGATTGTGTATTTAATTTTTACATTTAAGTCTATCCAGTGTATCCACTATTTTACACTAAGTAGACATTCAAAAGGCCCTTTTTACCGCCGCACGTACCGCCGCAGCAGCGGTATGAAGTGCATTTGCAGCCTTTGACCGCTGAGTGGCGCTTTAACCACAAGTTATCAAACAAGCGCATCAAAGCACATTTTCGCTAATAGACGTCAGTTTTGCCTCACTGATGTGTTAGATTTGAAGGCTTCAGTCAGGGAAAATGAAAGAAAAACACTGTAGTTAAAATATTTAATATCCACAGACGAAAGTTGGTACTAATGAAGTTATGGGCATTTCTTAGAATGAATTCAAGCAGGATAAATGTCAAGCCTGTGCCTGAACCTGTGATTTATATTTTCTCTAATCTACATGGTATGAAACCATATTTTAGATTTGACACATTTAAAAGGTGTGCAGTATTATTTATATTATATTAATTATGCGTTATATTATTCAAAAGAAATTGTGGTTTACTTTGCATCGGAGCATTAAAAGTGGTAGCCTATTTTAGGGGGGTTGGCTTCATGGATTAATATGCAAAATGTCAATATTTTGATATTTTAATTTATATTTTCAATATAAATATATTTTTTTCCTTTAATAAAACAATATGCATTTTTGTTATTCGTTACCTGTCCTTTAACTTATTGGGGGAAAAACATTTGTCTGTAAACTGATTAAGAAATTGTTGCATGTTTAAACATGAAGCACTGTATAATTTCATTCCCATTATTTATGCCTAATTAGCCTAAAACAAGAAACGAATACAATTAAAACTGCACGATTAAATCTTTGAAACTCTAAAGACGGATTAATAAAACGTCCTCACGATTAAACTCAAGTTCTCTCATTATAATCAACAAAATACACACGATGTAAAAAAGAGCTTCATTAACTGACAACATAAGTGATTTTAAAGGGAGCCTTCTTTACTTGCTTTTAGTGCTGGGCCATAGCATATGGCCTAAAAAAAAAAAAATCCGAAAATCAATATTCAAATGACAAAGAATTTTTTCAAAACAAGTTTTAATATAGTTATAAACTTATAACTTATACAAGATGATAAAAACTGTGATGTTATTACCTTAATGCTGTAAAGACCTTTATTTTATTTTATTATTATTTTTTATTATATATTATTTTTTATTATTATTTATTTTTTGTTAATACTAGCCCATCAGCTGTGCAAATTTAGTTTGTGAGGAAAATAACAGTACATTTTTGTCAGTTATTTTATCTAAACAGATCGATTAATTTCTTCAAGATTTCAAAATCAAATAGCCTACTGATAATGTAGTAGCACTGTAAGATTACATTTGTTTGAATGCATTATTGCTAAAGCGATTGCGTGTGAATGTGCTTTATCTGTTTAAATCATGCTTTAACCCGAAAATAATCAGTAAAAGAAACAGACAAACTCATATAGCCTTTAACATCCCGCTCAACTATTGCAGTCATTATAACCTGATCAAGCCATAGCTAAATATGTTTAACATTAATTCTTGCTGAATATGCAGTTATATTACTGGCTCCAGTCAGAATCACACCGCTCAGCTCATCCTTTGCTCAGCGGCGTGTCTCTGTCAGACTTGCGGGGGAGGGTTGAGCCACTCTGAACTACGGGAGCCTGAGTGGTGCGTTGGTGGATGTTAAAAAGAAAACCGATTTTCATTCAAACAAACCGATGTAAATTACAAATTCGAGTTAATTGATAAAATCGATTTATCACCCGGCCCTACTTGCTTTCATATTATTTAATGAAAAAAAAAAAATGCAGCTGCATTTAAATGCAGGTGTGTAAAATATGTGCAAGATTTGCACTGCAGGTGTGATGGTAGATGTGCAGCTTTTATTCTTATTTATTTTATCTTCATTACAAATCTTGTTTGGTTTCATTTTGGATAATTGCATGTAAAAAATAATTTTCGTTGTAATGCAAAATGTGAATTAATATTCATATGCAAGTGTTTGTGCAAAGTATTTGTGGGTAAAAAAAATGCTTTTGATATAAGTGCGATAATTGTAACCTAATGTTAAACAAACAAATTAATTAATAATTCATTCTCTCTCTCTCTCTGTTTCTCGGAGTGGATGCTGGGAACGAGTGGGCGGAGCGTGTGTGAGTGGTAGCCGACTGTGGCTTGTGCGAATGTGCGAGCGTTTGCGGAGCGAGTGAGAAGAGTGTGTGGTGAGTGACACCTGAGTGTGTTTTCTAACTTTTTTGTGTTTGTTTGTGTATGAGGAGTAGTTTTTTTTAGAGAAAGTTGTGGAAGTCTGCTCCCGGTGTTTTTGTTGCCGGGAAGCATGGCTGCTTCAGGTGTTGCGAGTAGAGATGGTCTAACTCGGCATCCTGGGATTAAGATTTTGTGTAAATTCAGTGTGGAGGAATGTGCTTTAGCGGTTGGCAATGTAGTTGGTTGCAACGCTATTGTTTCTGCATCTAAAATGAACAACGTGGTTGTTTTATTTTTAAACGGGATCGAAAAAGCTAATGAGCTTGTTCAAACGGGAGTCGTGATTAATGATGCGCTTACGCATGTTCTGCCGCTAAGTAGCCCTTCTAGAAAGATTATTGTGTCGAATGTTCCTCCTTTTGTTTCTGATGCAAGTATTGCTAAGGAATTGTCATCCTTTGGTAAGCATGTAGTGTCATTTCGGAGACAGGTCTATATGATTTTGAAAAACAATGCTGATGAGCTGAACCTGTCCTTTAATGTTAAAGTTGAAGACTTTAACTATACAGTTTATGCAACATCTGAAAGTATAATGAAATGCTTTGGCTGTGGCAAATTTGGCCATCTGATATGTGCTTGTCCTGAAAAAATAGATGAAAATTCTACTGTACAGACTAACACTCAGAGTAATCCTTCTGAAGTTGTGTCTGTCACAGAGGATGTTGTGGCCCCTGCTGCTGCTGTTTCGTCAGGTTCTGGTGGGTCAGTTGGGAATAAACCCACTAGGGCTGAGGTTACTGCAGGTCGTTTCTCTGTTCTGATCTTATGATTTTTGACACTGTTAATTTGAGCAGTGACATCAATACAGATAAAACGACAACTACTGGTAAACAGGTCAGTGAGGGTGTTGTTGGAGAATTGGAGGTGGAAACAGAGTCAATCTTCAAAGTTCCAAATAACAGGAAAAAAGTCCAACAGACCAAAGTCTTTAAACAAACCAAAAAAGACAAAAATGAGGCTGAAAGTTTAGTTCCAGAGAATGACAGTGAATCTTCAGATTCTAATATTTCTGATTGTTCTTATCTTTCATCGCAAAATGAGAATGAGAATCAGACCACAGTATATAAAGTTGAGGACATTAGCAAATTTTTGAAAGAAACTAAAGGTTTACCTGGGGTTCAGGTTGAAGATTACTTCCCTGATCGCTCAACTTTCATTAATGATGCAAAAATTCTAATGAAAGAAGGTGCTTTTGCAGACGAAGTTTTCCGTCTTAGGAAAATTGTGAGTAAACTTAGAAAGCAAAATCTTAATGATGAAAAACAAGATATGGTGTAATTTCTTCTTACTGGTAGAAGTCTTTGCCTTGCTGACTGTTTCTTTTAATTATCTCTGTCTTTTTAAAACATCATTTTTTATGAGAGATTTTAAAATCGGAACTCTCAATTTAAATGGTGCCAGAGACGGTCAGAAGAGAATGTGTTTGTTTGAATTTATTAAACAAAAACATATTGATGTCACTTTTGTTCAGGAATCACATAGTGACTTGAATAATGAGGTAGACTGGAAAAAAGAATGGGATGGAGAAATTTGTTTGAGTCTTATGTCTTCCAATAGTGGAGGAGTAGCTATTCTGTTTTCAAAGAAATCCCTGCCAATTTCTTGTGAAATAGAAGAAATAGTTAAAGGCCGCTTTTTAAAAGTTAAAGCTAATTTTGAAAACACTACAATGACTTTTTAAAATATTTATGCCCCCACAAAAGGGGCTGAAAGAATTGCTTTTTTTGATACAATCAGTGTCGTTATGAAAGACCTAAGCCCAGAAGAATAATTTGTTCTCGGTGGAGATTTTAACTGTACTGAAAATGATCAATTAGACAGAAATCACTTAGAGCCACATATCGCCTCACAAAAAGCGCTTGTGCAATTGTTAAGAACATTTGATTTATGTGATCAAGGAAGGAATGTGCATCACAAGAATAGGCAATATACTTGGGCACATAGTAGAGATAATATTATTTCTATGGCAAAACTAGATAGGTTTTATGTGTCTAATCATCAAGTAAATCTTGCCAGAGAATGTAAAATAATTCCTGTAGGTTTTTCCGATCACTGTTCTGTTGTTTGTAATATTTTTATTAATTCTGGTTATTTAAAGAGTGCTTACTGGCATTTTAATACATTCCTTTTAAATGATAAAAAGTTTATTGAAATTTTTTATTTGTTTTGGGAAAATTTCAAGAAACAAAAAGAGTTTTATATTTCCTTACAACAATGGTGGGATTGTGGCAAGGTTCACATTAAACAATTATGTCAAGAGTACACTCTTAATGCCACTAAAGATATAGCCCAGTTAATGAAGAGTTTAGAAAATGAAATTATAGAACTTTTAAATACAACAGCTTCTACAAGTGATGGTGTTTGTTTTGAAAGCAGTAAATCCAAAAAGGAAATGTTTGCAGATTTGTTGGGTATCAAAGCTCAAGGGGCGTTAATACGTTCACGTTTTCAAAGCATCTCACAAATGGATGCACCATCTAATTTTTTTTTTCAATTTGGAAAGAAAAAACGGCCAAAGTCATATCATTCATTCATTACGCTCGGACACAGGGAAAGAGCTTACTGAGCCTAGTGAGATACGCAAACATGCTGTCGGATTCTATTCAAACTTATATAAATGTGAATTGTCTCAAAGAGAAGATAATGATTTTACTTTTCTTAATGATCTACCAAAGATTGATGAAGAGTCTAATAGTATGCTTGAACAAACTTTGTCACAAAATGAATTATATACCGCTATGATGAGAATGGAAAATGGAAAGACTCCTGGCATTGACGGGATTCCTGTTGATTTTTATAAAATTCTATGGCCAGTGATTGGAGAAGATTTCTTTTTAGTTCTTAATGATAGTTTGAATAGAGGATTGTTACCGTTAAGCTGTAGAAGAGCTGTTATTACCCTTTTGCCCAAGAAGGTAGATCTCCAAAACATAAGCAATTGGAGACCGATATCTCTTTTATGTGCAGACTACAAAATATTATCAAAGGCTCTAGCTACAAGGTTAAGTCAAGTTCTGAGTCAAGTAATACATTCCGATCAGAATTATTGCATACCCAATAGGTCAATCTTCGATAACATCTCATTGGTCAGAGATGTTTTGGAGGTTGCAAGGCTATTTGATGTAAATGGCGGTCTAATTTCGTTAGACCAAGAAAAAGCCTTTGACTGCGTAGAACATGCATATTTGAGAGAGGCTTCCTTTTTCATCCTACTCAACGTCAATATACTTGGACTCATGTCAAAGATAATGTCCTGTCTATGGCTAGGCTTGATAGATTTTATTGTTTCAAGCATCAAATCAATATTCTTAAAAGTTGCTCAATACATCAAGTGGGAATTTCTGATCATTTTCTTGTACAAGTCTCAATTTTCATCAAAGATGTGAAATGTAAGAGCGGTTATTGGCACTTTAATATAACATTACTTTCTGATAAAGTTTTTAAAGAGGTTTTTATTTTTTTCTGGAACAATTATTCAAAGACAAAGTCTGAGTATACATCTTTACAACAAAATTCTGATTAAACCACTGTGTATACAGTATTCTCTAAATGTCACAAAGGATATGACTAAATCAATGGAAGCCCTGGAGAATGAAATAGTGATGCTGCAAGATTTGGCAGATTTCACAGGAAATGGAGAACATATTAAAGCTCTCAAAAAGAAAAAATCAGCTCTGTCAAATCTGTTGGGTTTTTCTGCTAAAGGTGCCCTTGTACGTTCCCGTTTTCAAAACGTGATTAAAATGGATGCACCCTCCCATTTCTTTTTTGGCTTAGAACGCAAAAATGTTTAATGACAATAGCATGCAGTAAGGCTTTGTGTAAAGGTCTTTCTTTTACATTTTTACTGCAGCCTAAAACTATCCCAAGTTTTTAAATTAACTCTTACTTTAAATTTTATAATGGTTTTTAAGGATGTTAAAATGTTATAATATAATGCTATTGATGTTTTACTTGTCCTTTCATCTTCGTTTACAAACCCTCATTTTATTATTACAGTCAGTTCAAAATTCGTCCCTTTGCGCCACCTGGCGGTAGTTAAGCAAATTATTTTAACAGGCGACTGAATTCAGTTAATGCCACGGCGGTAATGCCCAAATAGACTGTCAACCTACTTTACATTTAATTATTCGGTTTCTATGCCTGGACACCTACAAACTTGAAAAAAAAAAAAACATTGTGTAAATAGCAAAAATAAATAAAAATGAACGAACATACAAATTAAACAATTTCAAACAGGGCCCACTGATACAACCTTCAGCGGGGCCCCACAAACCCCAGCTACGGCCCTGTTAAAAGGCCCCCCTTAGGAATTTCAGTCTGGTTCTGCTAGGTGGGGGAAGTGCTTATTACTCTCATGGGTTTACATGTGATGTCTGGCGTTGCATCTCAATTACTTGCACCAAATTTGACAATCTCTTCTCCGAATTGAAATTGTCAATGATTGTTCTAGTGGTGTTAATGTTGAAAGCTGTTCTGTGAAAGAGTTGGTTGGTTGGTTAACTTGTTTCTGACTTGTGGCACTAGGACTGATTTATGACCTCATGTTGCCTTCCTGAGGAATTTGGCTCATGTTTCAACCACAGTCCTGATCAACTCTTTAATTTGTCTGGTTCGGGTTAGATACGCTACATATTCCCCTTTCGGTCGGCGATGTGTTTAGCTGAAGACATCGTCGATCGCTGGAGAAACAAAGGCAGAAGAAGCAGACAAACACAGCAAACATCAAGACAACACCTCCATGACAGTTACTGTACTGGTGCAGGCATCAGGTTATTTAGGTACACAGGGTTAAGTTGAATTAGTCAATGTAGTTTAGCACATTGAGGATGGTTAAGATCATTTTGGAAATCGTTGTTTTATTTTGATTCGTCAATCAAATTTGTGGTTAACTTTGTTTGGTTCTTCTAGGTTGTTTTAATTTAAACCTTTACCATTAGTTTTCTAGTAACATAATTTTCAATTAAATTAATTGACCTATCATGCATGGAGCTCTCTGGCTTCCATTCAGTTTAGAGTGGCTGGCGGATATTAGGTGTTGCGAGTCAATCCAAATATCAGACTTTTGACCCTGGCAGGGTGTCTAGGTGTTTCACCTACTCAGGAAAGAGGGGAAGGAGAACGATAGGTAAAAGAAGAACAAAACAAAACAAAGCTGCTGTGGGTTATCCTAGCATGGCTTACAACTACTATTGAGCTAGGATGTCATGTGCAGCTAGTGTGTCATGAACCTTAACTTAGTGTCAGGTGTTCTACCTATTGTGAGGATGGCTGCATGTTTCTTCATGGTGGGTATAAGTAACTTTGCTAGGCTAAAAGTTGGATATTCTACCTGTGGGAAGAATACGTTTGTTGAATGTGTTATCAGTAGATGTGGTTACCTCTGGGTGTAGGTAATGTTGTGTGTGTTAATGGTGTAGTGTATGTGTGGTCAGATCTGTTCAAGTCTGTGTTGTCTCCCCCTTTTTCTAGTATGTCACTGAAGGCTCTCTGCATCCTTGCCTTGGATGAGGGCATGTCCATGGTCTAATGGGGGTCAGTCCAGCAAGGCAGGAAGTTCTTTAGCAGACAGTCGGAGGCAGTTTGGCATGGCTGTGTGAAGCTGGGTTGCAAAACGTTGTCTCCTATGTGCACTCTTCTTGTGATGCCTTCTGGCTTTAGCAGACTTTTTGACCTTCTGTGCTCTGGTCGTTGCTGTTGCACAGACTGGGAATGTGGTTTTTGGAGTTGGAGTTCATTTGACAGTTTGTTAGTGAGTGAGGTGATGTCCTTTAGTACCTCAGATTTTTCATCAACGGTTGGCCGTGAAAGACTTGTTCGTTCCGGGTCGTTGTTGAACAGGTGCTTGTCATCTCTGATGTAGTGCACTAGGTGATCACCGGCTTTCCATTCTGTCGCTGGTCACAGCGAGCACAACTCAACTTTGTGGTCATATGCATGTAACTGGTCTTGAAGGAACTCTTTCAGTTGTTTCATGACTTGTTCCATGTCTTCTGACTGTAAGCTGTCATGTTCTTGTGGACATGGGTTGTGGAGATGGGTGTCACGTTCTCTGTGCTCTTGATGGAAGACTCTAGTGTTGTGATGCCACTGGGTGTCGTCCAGTGCAAGGCTTGATTCTTTGTTAACAGAGTTCAAGAGTGTGGAGGTTCTGTTACCTTTCTTTGAGGTCATCTTCTGCTTGTTATAGGCCTTCTGTGTTAGGTCACGCAACTGTTGGATGGTCATGGAGCGTGGACAGGCCATGACGCCTAGATGGTGGCTGACTCCAGGGTGCAAATTCATTAGGAAGAGGCTTTTGAAGTTCACATCGTCTTCAAGGTCAGGTTTGTTGTGTGCACCAAAGTAGGCTTGTCGGAGTCAGTTGTAGTAAGCTTGTGGAGTCTCTTGTCGACCTTGTTTGGTTTCCAAGGCAGTTAACAGTCATGTTCAGACTCTGGGTCTGTAAACTCTTTAATCAGGACCTCACAAAGTCGCTGGTAGTTTCACTTTGTTTGACTGGGCTGTCGATCTAGAAAGTTTTGTACCTCGGGACTGGACGTGGCTCTAAGGAGGTATAACCAGTCTCTGTCAGTCACATGAGGTCTCATTTCCAGATGAAATTCGATATCTCGCAGGTAAGCCTGGATGTCGTGGCCCTCTGTGGAGTTCGGGTTGAACCTGCTGATGTTTTCAGACAACTTGTTGAGGTCTTTGATGGTCATCCCGTGTGCCACTTCAAGGTCAGCTTTGAAGGGAGGTTTTCTTTCATTGGCAGGAAAGGGTTGTGTCGCAAAGGCAGGTGAGGTTTTGGGTTGTGGCCCTTCGCTCCTTTCGTCAAATGCCAGTTCCTGGACGTGGGGCTCTGCTCTGCTCAGCAGTGATGAGGCTAAGAGATGTTTCTCTTTTCTTGGCTCTTGTTTCTGCTCATTAGCATATTGAAGTTCTTTTCTGACCATGTAGAGCTCATCGTTGGTATCGTCTAGTTGTTGGGTCAGATTGTCCGTTTCAGTTCTGTACTTTTCAAGGTGGTCTTTCAAAGCACTGATTTCAGAATTCTTGTTTCTGATGTCTAGCTTGGCTTTCTCTAGTAGCTGTTCGGCATACTGGAGTCTGTTTACCAGGTCTTTCTGAGCAGCCGTTGCATGTTGCTGGTCGAGCTGAGCTGCTGCCAGGGCTGCTTGGAGCTTCTTAACTTGTTCCGTTGTTTCCTGCTCCCTCTCGCTGGGTGCTTTGCGTTGATCTTGAACTTTCACTTCCAGCTTGTCTATGCAACGTTGAGCACGTGTCAGCTCCTCTTGAAGGTGGGTGATGTTCATTGTGGCTCAGTTTCAGCTGGGTTGCGAAGGCATAGCTTAGGGAGCTGGTGATCTTGACTAGCTCCTCGTGGTTGTGGTTCTGACTTGAATCTTGTGTCAGGAATCTTTTCAGGATTAGGATTATTATTAAAAATAATAACAGTTCAAATGTCTTTGGAGTGAGGCTGTCTGTCATGCCTCCCAGCCAAGTGTTCACATCATCCCCATGGGCAATGGGGTCTGCAGTCTGCGCCATGTTGGCACGCTGGGGAGAAGAGAGATTGATACAGATCTGTGTGGAGTAAAAGCCTATGTGTGGTGGGACAACTAAGTGTTGTATCAGTGATTGTGAACCACTAGTGAAGTGTGGTGATTAATGTGTTGGTCTCAGGGTGTCTAAGTAGACTAGAGATGTGAAGACTTCGTCACTCTAATGAGGAAGAGGAAAAGAGAGAAAGAGGTGAAAAACAAATTAAATGACTGTCACGGTTCGTGAACGCACCGTCTCCAGCTGTAGTCTGGTTATGTCATGTTGATTGGTTCATGTGGGTGTGGCCACTGATCGCCTGATCAGCGGCAGGTGCATCTCATCCCCACCGCCTTTATAACGCCCTGTCTTTCGTCTCTTGTTTGTCAGATCGTTGTTTGAGGTCCTCCGTGTTAGATGTCTGGTTCTCGTGTTCCTGTCCTGCTTTGTCTCCTGTTTTGGTTTGCCCTGGATTGTTCCCTTCGTACACGGATTATCATCACCTCTATCGGATCTACCACCACCGTCATCTGTACCAGCGCACTCAACGCACCTACTCACCAGTCTGTGCTGCCATCCAGATTCCTGCGTCACTCTCCGACCCTCCATCAGCACGTCATTTACAATAAACACTGTTTACTTGCTTTTGCCTCCTGTCTCACTTACCTAGCGTCACAGAACGATCTGACCTACAACATGGAGGCAGCGAGTAACCAACCTTCATCTCTCGAAGCTTTCCTCAGCGCCAGTGTTCGGAGGATGGACTCCCAGGAGCGGACTCTTAACGACACTGGTCGCGCGGTCCAGGCTTTAGTGACGCAGGTGTCCGAGCTCACCCAACAGTTCCAGCTATTACGAGCCCCCACTGCGCCACTCACACCGCCTGTTCCACCAGCACCATCGGAGGCCCCCTCCCAGCCGGAACCACGCCTCCCGATTCCGGAGGCTTACTCAGGTGAACCCGATTATTGTAGAGCGTTCCTTAACCGGTGTGATATGCATTTTGCCCTCCAGCCTAGGACATTCGCCACTGAGAGGGCCAAGGTGGCGTTCGTCCTGACCCTGCTCTCTGGGAGGGCGGCACTGTGGGGAACAGCGGTGTGGGAGAACCAGGACCCATGCTGCGCCTCGTTCCAGGCCCTCTCCGTCGAGATGAGACGGGTCTTTGATCGGGCCGCCGCAGGACGGGAGGCGGCCAGGAGGCTGGCGGAGCTGCGCCAGCACGAAAGATCCGTCTCGGACTACTCCATCGAGTTCCGGACACTGGCGGCGGAGTGCCATTGGAACGAGGAGGCGCAGTGGGACATGTTCCTGCATGGGCTGGCTGACCGCGTCCAGAGGGAGATCTACGCCCTGGACCTTCCCCCGTCGTTCAATGGGCTCATTGAGCTGGCCCTTCGGGTCGACGCACGTCTGGCACGGATGGAGAGGAGGGGGCTACTCAACACCCCATCCAGGGGACCGGCAGACGTGCGGTTCAGCGGCGGGGACGTGGCCAGCCCCGTCTACGATCACGAGCCCATGCAGGTAGGGCGAGCTCGGCTTTCCCGGGAGGAGAAGGAGAGGCGGAGGTCCCTGGGCCTTTGCCTTTACTGCGGGGGAGCCGGACACCAAGCCCACGCCTGTCCGGTAAAAGGCCAGGCCCGGTAGTACGTATGAGGCTACTATCGGGTGGGATCTCCGCCGAGAAGACCTCATCATCATCATCATCACCATCATCTTCCACGCTCCTCCCGGTATGGCTGCGGTGGTCAGCACAGACACATCACTGTCAGGCACTACTGGATTCCGGGGCAGAAGGTAACTTCATGGACAGCACATTAGCTCACAAGCTCCACATCCCCCTCAAACCCCTTCCGCACCACATCACGGTGCACGCCCTCACTGGCCAGCAACTTCCTACCATATCATACATCACTGAGGACATCACACTCATCACCTCTGGCAATCACTCCGAAACCATCTCCTTTCACATCCTTGACTCTCCCCTGGCACCCATTGTCCTCGGACACCCTTGGCTCCTCCTCCATAACCCTAGCATTGACTGGCTCTCTAACTCTGTTTTGTCTTGGTCCAAAAGATGTCATGAGTCTTGTCTAGTGTCTGCCTGTCCGTCTGTGTCGGTGTCTGTGTTGCAGGAGGAGGCGGTGGATTTGTCTAACGTGCCCGCTGAGTACCTCCATCTGAAGGAAGTGTTCAGTAAGTCTCGGGCTGCTTCTCTTCCTCCGCATCGTCCTTACGACTGTGCCATAGATTTACTGTCAGGTAAGTCTCCGCCTAAGGGCAAACTCTATTCACTTTCGGTTCCAGAGAGGGAGGCTATGGAGAAATATATTTCTGATTCTCTAGCTTCTAAATTCATCCGCCCTTCCTCTTCTCCTGCGGGGGCGGGGTTCTTTTTTGTGGGAAAGAAGGACGGGTCTCTGCGACCTTGTATTGATTACCGGGGACTGAACAACATCACGGTAAAGAATACTTATCCTTTGCCGTTGATGTCTTCGGCCTTCGAGAGGTTGCAGGGAGCGTCAATTTTCACAAAACTGGACTTACGCAATGCGTATCATTTGGTTCGGATCAGGGAGGGGGATGAATGGAAGACCGCTTTTAACACCCCCAGAGGGCACTTTGAATACTTGGTTATGCCGTTTGGGCTCTCCAACTCCCCAGCGGTCTTCCAGGCACTTGTTAACGACGTGCTGCGAGATATGATCGATCAATTCATTTATGTCTACCTGGACGACATATTGATTTTTTCTTCTTCTCTCCAGGAACATGTGCAGCACGTCCAACGAGTGCTTCAGAGGTTGCTAGAGAATGGGCTTTTTGTCAAGGCGGAGAAATGCGAATTTCATGCACAGTCAATTCCATTTTTGGGGTATATCGTGTCGACTGAGGGAATACGCATGGATCCCGAGAAAGTTAAGGCTGTGGTAGAATGGCCAAGCCCAGATTCCCGTAAGGCCCTACAGAGGTTTCTGGGGTTCGCTAACTTCTACCGGCGTTTTATTCGCAACTTCAGTCAACTAGCCGCACCTCTGACCGCCTTGACCTCCGCCAAGACGGCGTTCAGGTGGTCGGACACAGCTGAGGCTGTGTTCGCCAAACTGAAGAGCCGTTTCAGCTCAGCCCCTATTCTGATTACCCCGGACCCTACGCGTCAGTTCGTGGTGGAGGTCGACGCATCAGAGGTGGGGGTAGGAGCGGTGTTATCTCAACGTTCTCCCTTAGACGACAAGGTCCATCCTTGCGCGTATTTTTCATATCGTTTATCTCCGGCAGAACGAAATTATGATATTGGTAACCGAGAATTGTTGGCAGTTAAGATGGCATTAGAGGAATGGCGACACTGGTTAGAGGGATCGGGGGTTCCTTTTATAGTATGGACTGACCACAAGAATTTAGAGTACATTAGCACCGCCAAGAGGTTGAACTCCAGGCAGGCTCGGTGGGCACTTTTTTTCGGACGTTTTGACTTTACTATCTCGTACCGCCCGGGTTCCAAGAATATCAAACCCGATTCTTTGTCGCGTATTTTTGACCATTCCGAACGCCCGTCCACTCCCGAGAGTATTTTTCCGAAGACATTAGTGGTCTCCACTCTCACATGGGAGATCGAATCGAAGGTCAGAACGGCCTTAGAAGGGGTAACGCCTCCGCCCGGGTGCCCACCGAACCGTTTATTTGTGCCGGAGGGATTAAGGTCCAACGTTATCCAGTGGGGACATTGCTCGAATGTAGCTTGCCATCCAGGGGTTAACCGTACTAGATTTTTAGTCAAGCAACGATTCTGGTGGCCACTTATGGCTCGCGACATTCACAGTTTTGTTTTGGCTTGCTCGGTTTGTGCCACTGGTAAGACTTCCAATCGGCCCCCTGATGGGTTACTCCAACCGCTGCCGGTTCCTTCGAGACCCTGGTCCCACATCGCTCTAGATTTTATTACCGCCCTCCCACCCTCCCAGGGAAACACGGTGGTTTTAACCGTGGTGGACCGGTTCTCGAAGGCGGCCCATTTTATTCCCTTGCCCAAATTACCCTCAGCCAAGGAGACAGCGTTGACCGTCGTAGACCACGTCTTTCGGTTACATGGCCTCCCGATAGACGTGGTTTCCGACAGGGGACCCCAATTTGTGGCTAAATTTTGGCAAGAATTCTGTAGACTACTGGGAGCGACTGTAAGTCTGTCCTCAGGGTTTCACCCCCAGAGCAATGGGCAAACCGAGAGAGCCAACCAAGATTTGGAAAGGGTGTTGCGATGTTTGGTCTCCAAGAATCCTTCCTCCTGGAGCCAACAATTGTCTATGGTGGAGTACGCCCACAATACCTTACCAGTATCAGCTACGGGCCTATCTCCTTTTGAGTGTAGTGTAGGTTACCAGCCACCTATTTTTCCCAGTATGGAATCCGAAGTTGCGGTCCCCTCCGCTCACGCCTTCGTCCAGAGGTGCCACCGCACTTGGACCAGAGCCCGTGAGACTCTACTCCAAGCGGGGGCGCGCACCAAGGCCAAGGCCGATCGCCACCGGTCTAGGCCTCCCGTATACGTCGTGGGTCAAAGGGTGTGGCTTTCAACCAAGAATATTCCTCTCCGTTCCGTATCTAATAAATTGGCTCCCAAATTTATTGGCCCGTTTACTGTCACCAAAATCATTAGTCCGGTGGCAGTCCGCCTTAAACTCCCTCCTACGTACAGGAGAATTCATCCCGCCTTTCATGTGTCCAAAATTAAGCCCGTATTTCATTCTCCCATTAATCCGCCTACCCCGGTTCCTCCCCCGCCGCGTCTCGTAGATGGGGAGACCACCTATTTGGTAAATCGCATTTTGGACTCTAGAAGGAGGGGACGCGGATTTCAGTACTTGGTGGACTGGGAGGGTTACGGTCCGGAGGAGAGAAGTTGGGTACCTGCCAGGGACATCCTGGATCACTCCCTTATCGATGATTACAATCGACAGGTAAGAGATTCTGGGGACGCCAGGAGGCGTCCTTAGGAGGAGGGGTACTGTCACGGTTCGTGAACGCACCGTCTCCAGCTGTAGTCTGGTTATGTCATGTTGATTGGTTCATGTGGGTGTGGCCACTGATCGCCTGATCAGCGGCAGGTGCATCTCATCCCCACCGCCTTTATAACGCCCTGTCTTTCGTCTCTTGTTTGTCAGATCGTTGTTTGAGGTCCTCCGTGTTAGATGTCTGGTTCTCGTGTTCCTGTCCTGCTTTGTCTCCTGTTTTGGTTTGCCCTGGATTGTTCCCTTCGTACACGGATTATCATCACCTCTATCGGATCTACCACCACCGTCATCTGTACCAGCGCACTCAACGCACCTACTCACCAGTCTGTGCTGCCATCCAGATTCCTGCGTCACTCTCCGACCCTCCATCAGCACGTCATTTACAATAAACACTGTTTACTTGCTTTTGCCTCCTGTCTCACTTACCTAGCGTCACAATGACAAGCTAAATTTCTGCTTTTCAAATGAGAAAAATTTATTTTTTCCAATTAAATGTTATCAAGAAGGTAAATAATATTATTAAATTTCTTGTTTTGGACAAAAGAGTACAATAATAATGCTGATATCTCTTTCCTTAGTCTGACAGCATTGACACCGTACACCTTACAGTTGGACCGCTCACCAGGGAGGCTCACCAAAGAGAGCGTTGTTTTAGTTGCTGCACAACTAATCAAACAAGAACATTAAGTGAAAGAGAGTTGTCTTTCTAATTTATTTGAACTCGTAGTGAGGGATAACAAAGTCTCCTTTTAGGGCTCAGGTGTGTCGTTTCCAAGCTAGGATACACAGAGGAAAGAAATGGTAAGAAAAAGTAATATTAAAAAGTAATAAATGGGCAAAATAACCAAAAAATGAAATTAAATAGAGGAAATCAATAAATAAAACAATAGTGGTAAAGTGTATAACCAAAACAAGAAGAAAGAGGGGTAAAATGCAATCAAATAAGTATAGGTCTAAATATAATATATACAGATGGGTAATAAATAAATTAGGTAGAATAAGTTTACTTAAACTTTCAAAGTTCAAGGCTTATTCATTCCTAAAATAAGTAGGCCCCAAAGAGAATACTAGAAATGATGGATTATATGAAATTATCTGAGAGGGAAATTTTGAATGATACAAAATAAATTTAACGTTTCAATTAAATTTGAATTTGACACAATTACAGGGCTCTCAAGTGTCACGCATTGAGCGTGACAGTCACTCATTTCGGTCTTTTGTCACGCACTCCCGCCACACATTGTATTTCTCACGTAGAAAAACTATTTATAATATATTTAATATGCCGCAGCGCCCAAAAGTTATCTGGTCGCGCCACTCTCACTATGGAAACCGGCAGGAATCAAGCGCGTCTCCCCTGGAGTTCTTAATCGAGCCTGCCACTTATCAGCCAATCAGAAAATAGCACTATTGAATCTGGGTAAGATTTAACGCAACAACCAATGAAAAAAAAGCATCCTGGAATTGTTCACCATCTTCCTCGTTCACCCACAGAGGAAACCACTGGAGCTCCGAGCATCACTTTGAGCACAAAGTAATGATCTCCTGTTACAACAAATTCACAACTTGTTTGTCACAAACAATGACAACTTGACTGCTGTTAGAGAATGTTTCCCAGATAATTAGCATCAGTTTTTCATGAGTGTCTGTTACTTAGCCAACAGTTATACAGCCTGTTCACTGACAACATCTGCTCAGAACAAGTAACGTTAGTCTAGGCCTAGTCATATTTTCGTTATCACACGATGACTGACATATTTTCACATTATAAATATATCTCTCTCCAATAGGCTTAATAATTTTATTAGCACTAAATTAATTAAAGTGTATTGCATAGTCGATGTTATAGGTCACTTTTAAAATCATGCCATATTTTATAATTATATAATCCTGGCCATGAATGCATTAATCATTGCATCTGTCTTTCAAAGATGTCAGGTAAAAGGCAACTAAGCATCCTTTCATTCACCCTGAGAGGAAAGCCCCCCAAAAAGAGCAGGTTACAGGATGCTGGCCCAGAGAAGGTGGCGAAAATGGTAGGAGTCCAAAAAGGCAACAAACACTTACAACAAACAACACCAGTCATAATCTCTCTCTCTCTCTCTCTCTCTCTCTCTCACAAACACTCGCACTCAAACACACACACACACACACACACACAAAAATTTTATAAATGGAAATTGAATAAACACTTTGTATTTGGTTAAATTGTCAGTGTCATGTGTCAAATATTTTCTTCGGGGGGGGATTTCACTCTTGCCTGTCTTCAAAACTTGAGAGCCCTGCAATTAATAATTGTGAGTCAGTATTTCCCTTTCTAGTAAAATGAAAATAAGGTGTATAGTGAGAAAAGAGAGCAATATGAGAGAGAAAGAGTCCAACAAGTGTTAGTTGAGATGTTTAAAGGGTTAAATCACTTCAGCGTTGCCCAAACAGACACTATTGAACCACTGGATGGTAATGCTAACGGCTAACCTTTGAGGCTAGTGGCTTTAGCATAGACTTCAATGTAAATACAACAACTGTTTCGTTAGCTTAGCAAAACCGTGGAGTTTGTTTACACTAGCTTCGATGCGCTGCGCGTGCGCAGTTCAAAGTTGCTCCGGAAGTAGGTTAAGACTTCCGTGTCATGGTTGTAACTGTGACAATCAAAACAAACTTTAGTGGACTAACAAATAAACAGTGTTGGGGAGTAACTAGTTACATGTAACGGCGTTACGTAATTTAATTACAAAATTATTGTAACTGTAATTAGTTACAGTTACTAAGAAAAAATGAGTAATTAAATTACAGTTACTTATGAAATTTTTTACGATTACAAAGGGGATTACATTTGAATATTTACACACATCCACATACAGATTTAACTGATTTCTTTCCCAAATTGCACTGACTATTCTGAGACATACCGCCCTAATCATTTCCGGGATGCGGAAATACAGTCTGGTTCATAGAATCCAGTCATAAAAATGGAATGCCTAACGCGGACGGAATATGCCACATTTTGGATGACTAAATCAAAAGTAGGTCAGTACACTTGAATCAAAACATGACATCGACTAGTGTCTGTTAATATAAAGCCCCAAAAATGCAATATATGACTCCTGCACGTTCTGCGTGTCTGTGGAAATCAGGCGCGGACTGGACACCGGGAGAACCGGGACAATTCCCGGTGGCCTGGCAGCCGATTTTGCCCCACTATTTAATATCATTGTTGTATAATTGCCTGCCGAATGTACTAAAGCGATCATTTGCGAATTCGCCATTTGATAATTAAATCTCTAATAAATCATGAATTGTTAGTCATGACGCGTGCGCTCTCCGCGCCTTCACCAAGCGGTTTGGATCAGACTCCGAGTAATCAATGCGAGAGAGAGAGAGAGAAAGAGAGAGAGAGAAAGAAAGAGAGAGAAAGAGAGAGAGAGAGAGAGAGAGAGAGAGAGAGGATTGCTGGAGCAGAGAAGCTGAACTACTGTTCAGGGTTTCAGGTCAGTTTCAACTGTAAAGATGCCTTTTTGTCTTTGTTTTTTTATTTATTTAATCAAGCAGCAGCACGTTGCTCATCAGTCATCACTCAAAATACTATATAAAGGACATCATTATTATCTGTTGTAATGTTACAGTAGTAATTTAAAAAAATCTGATTTTTTTTATAGGTTTAGGGGGAGCTACGACAGACAACAACACAACCCTTACGAGAGTTAACATTTTAATATTTAACTATAAATCCAGAGAAAATGGTTACTATTGTTTAACTGTGATAACCAAAAATGTAAAATTATTTTACAAATGTATTTATTTATCCATTTGCAAAAAAAACAAAAAATAAAACAAGGTTATTTTACTTTTATATAGGCTAATAAAAGCATGGTAATTTGTTTGTAAGGGAAAAACATGACTCCTGTACAGTATTAGGATTTTTTCTATAAAGATATTGTAGCATTGTAGAGTATTGTATTGTAAAGTATAGTTGTGTTCAATCTTGAGTATTAAAGTCATGAGAGAGATGGATAACATGGCAAAATAAAGAGACTGAAGAGAAAAATGGAAGTGAAGGTGCAGTTCAGGAGAGAACTTTTAATTATTTTGCATGTCCCCAAATTAAAGATTTAAACCTTTTTTATGTCAGGTCCACACAAAAAATAGTTTTGTCCATGAATTTGTTTGTGTGAGTTTGAATTTTCCATTCTGAATTTTTTTCCCAGTCCGCCCTCCTGTAAATTAATGGCAAAGACATGGTTTCATTTACTACACATAGGCCTACTGAAGCTTGCAGTGTTTTCAACCTCTGCCATCTCAATATAGGAGTACACGAGCACATAAACACAATTTCTAGAACTGCTTTGTGTCACTCAATGTGCATTTTACTTATTTTGTGAAAACTATCATCATATACAGAGACAGCAGTTTCAAAAAAACACCAATGTTTCAGGAGTTTATTACACAGAATACGTCACATGCTTATTAGATAACTGTATTTAAGTTGATGTATATGCTTTTATATATTATTCTTTAATTTTCACATAATTTAGAAAAGTAATCAAAAAGTACTCAAAAGTAATTAGTTACATTACTTTAATAAAGTAATTGAAAAAGTTACACTACTATTACATTTTAAAGAGGGTAACTTGTAATCTGTAACCTATTACATTTCCAAAGTAACCTTCCCAACGCTGCAAATAAATTGTTGCATAATTGCAACTACAGTTAAGCATGTTACATGAAATGTCGGCTCATTTCAACACTGTACAAATAACACCGCTTTTAGTTGGTTTTGCGATGTGGCACTTAAACTCTCAGGTCGTATAGAGTTAAATTTATCCTAATTCAAATAGCAGCTTCGTGCTTTAGTTAAGGGAACACAGTGATAGCGATCTCAGCGATCTGAATCTCCATGCCAGTTTCTCTGCACACAAACACAACAGGATTTATTCGCTGTTGGTACACAGTTAAAATTTACTTGATCAAGCTTTTAAAACACTTCCATTCAACTTACTCACGGACACACGTAGTGTTACGTGAGATTCCATTCACTCTATGAACAGACACAAACGGGCAATCATTATTCTATAATGTATCACGGTTAATCACTGAGACGCCCTGCAATTCACTGAACGAGCCGTTTAACATCAAATCTGCACTGGATATTAATATCCAAAGTATAGTGAAAACACTATCAATTAGCACAGTAACAAGATCGGAAGTTTAAGACATTAACTTGTAAGCACAAAACACAAGATACTTCTCTTTTCGATATGAATAAGGCTTTATTAGATAAATCTAAGACATATAAACTAATCTAACACATAAGCACACGCACTCAGACATTCATACAAGTTGCAGGAAGATAGAACGTTAGGGAAGAATGAGTTTAAGAGAATGGAAATGTGAAGTCCCAAGTTTACAGCAATACGTGAAATTGCATAGACATGAACAGCCATCAATCACTTAATTAACCCTCGCATTGAGTTCCTCAATAAGGTTAAAATTATATTACATACACCAGTACAAATGTCTGGAGGTACTACTTGCATCTCCTGTGTAAAGTTGTCGTTGAAAGGGGGTTTCCCGATGTCGCTGATTGGCTGGAAGTTCAGTAGTCGTTGAAGTGACATCTTGGGAAGCCCGTGGCTGGGCGCAATCGAGGTCAGCCTCAGAGACACAGCGTTACAAAACTTAACTCAGAACACGAAACTCTCAAAAGGAAAAGAAATGAAGTAAAGTTTGATGAGACTAGGTGGTGTTTCTTCTCATCGTGGCTAAGTAGCAGCAGGCGTGCAGGCCGAAGCACGCTGGAACCGTGCTTAAAGAACAGTGATGACTAAAATCATGGCTTAAAGCTAAAGCTAAGAAGCAAAGCTAAAAGCTAAAAACAAACATGACTAATAGCAAAAGCTAAGAAGCAAACCTAGAAGCTAAAAGCTAAAAACAAGAATTTATGGTGTCATAAGTGTTTAAATTGGCCTGTTGGCCACACCTCAAATGTTTTCTTGACCAATCAGATATTGTCTTGGCTTGGGGGTATCATAAATCATATGTTATCTTATCAAGCATGTTGTCCGAATTTTCTCGCTCTTGCAGGGTCTAATTTTGGACATGATTCCTATAACATGAATATGATACATTTGACAAATAACTGATGGTCAGGACTGTTTCAAGCTAACAGATTCAAACACGTACATACTAATCATGAATATGTATCCTTAAGTTATCCAAAAGTTATTAAAAGACATACACAATAAGTGATTATAACATGATAGTCAAATGTGTGGGTTACATATAAATGAATATGGAGTTAAGCGATGGACTGATATTCATTTATAAGTCATTTTGAGTTCATTTTGGTCCATTTATATCTAGAAAAGACAGTTTCTGTGCCATTCTCTGACATAAGGATTTCTGTGGAGACCAGGGGTTAAAACGCAGTCTGGTTCTGATAGGTGGAGGAAGTCAATCCAAGGATCTTGTTTATTACTCTCATGGGTTTACATGTGATGTCCGGCTTTGCATCTCAATTACTTGCCCCAAATTTGACAATCTCTTCTCCGAATTGAAATTGTCAATGATTGTTCTAGTGGTGTTAATGTTGAAAGCTGTTCTGTGAAAGAGTTGGCTGGTTGGTTGGTTAACTTGTTTCTGACTTGTGGCACTAGGAATGATTTATGACCTCCTGTTGCCTTCCTGAGGAATTTGGCTCATGATTCGATTTATGTTTCGTTGGCGTTAATACAGGATGGCTGCCTCCGTGACTTGCTCTGCAGTTGTTTTTGTTAGTTTGTCCTGTCTTTATTTAAATTCCTGCAATCAGTTTCACCAGGGACGAATTGCTGGACATTCGGCAACACACATCTCCCGATATATTACCGTTTTTTTACTATTCTGATGTTTTGCTGGACATTCTTGTCGGCGGAGCGGCTGCGCTGATCACACGCTTCAAGAGGACGCGCAGACAGGGAAATAGAGCTGGCGCGCTCGTGAGACTCAGAAAACGCAGATTTCGAACACCGTTGCCTAGCATCCATCTGGCAAATCTCCGCTCTCTACCCAACAAAACGGACGAACTGCTTCTGCTCTCCCGGACAAATAAGGATTTCTCACACTCTGCTGCTCTGTGTTTCACGGGAACTTGGCTGAATGACGACATACCGGACTGCGATGCAGAATCAACGGGGAAATCGCGCGGCGGCGGGACATGCTTTTACATCAATGAACGGTGGTGTACAGATGTAACTGTGTTAAAGAAGATGTGCTGCTCAAATCTCGAAACACTCTTCATTAACTGCAAGCCGTTCTATTCGCCACGGGAGTTTCACTCGTTCATTCTGGTGAGTGTTTACATTCCTCCACAAGCGCATGTAAGTCTGGCTTTACAGAAACTCGCTGATCAGATCACAGAGACAGAACAACACCCGGACTCCATTTTAATCATTCTTGGGGACTTTAATAAAGTCAATCTCTCCCGTGAACTTCCAAAATACAGACAGCACATCACGCGTTCCACGAGAGACTGTAATATATTGGATCACTGTTACACAACAATAAAGGATGCATATTACTCTGTTCCACGAGCAGCTTTGGGACGTTCTGATCACCTTCTGGTTCATCTTATACCGACCTACAGGCAGAAACTGAAATCAGCTAAACCTGTATTAAGGACTGTAAAAAGATGGACTAATGAAGCAGAGCAGGATTTACAATCTTGTTTTGACCTCACTGACTGGAGTATTTTTGAAGCTGCTGCCACCGATCTTGATGAACTCACAGAGACCGTAACATCATATATCAGTTTCTGTGAGGATATATGCATTCCTACCAGGACTCAACTAAATTACAACAATGACAAACCATGGTTCACTGAACAACTCAGACAGCTCCGTCAGGCCAAAGAAGATGCTTACATGAAGGGGACAATGTCTTGTATAAACAGGCTAAATACACACTGGAAAAGGAGATCAAAGTGGCAACGAGGAATTATTCTGGAAAAATAAGGACTCAGTTTACTTTGAATGACTCCGCATCAGTGTGGAAAAGTCTAAAGAAGATCACCAATTACAAGACACCACCCCCCAGCACTGTGGAGAATCAACGACTGGCAGCCGATCTGAACGAGTTTTACTGCAGGTTTGAAAGAACACCCATCACCTGCCATGAACGCTTCCCCACACAACCATTCACACCATTCACAACTCCTGCAACCCATCCTGAACACCTCTCCAAACAACCGTTCACACCACTAACAACTCCTGCCACCTGCCCTGAACACATCTCCAATCAAGCACTCTCACCATTCACACCTCCTGCATCCCCACTCTCCCCCACACCTGCAATTCAGATCAGCGAGGATGCGGTGCGCCAGGTCTTCCGGAAGCAGAAAAGGAAAAAAGCACCAGGCCCAGATCATGTTACACCAGCCTGTCTGAAATCCTGTGCTGACCAGCTGGCCCCCATCTTCACACAGATCTCTGGAGTCCCTTCATGCTTCAAATGCTCCACCATCATCCCCATCCCTAAGAAATCCAAAATTACAGGACTAAATGACTACAGGTCTGTGGCTCTAACGTCTGTAGTCATGAAGTCATTTGAAAAACTGGTGCTGGCCCACCTGAAGGACATCACTGGACCCTTGCTGGATCCTCTTCAGTTTGCCTACAGAGCAAAAAACAGGTCTGTGGACGATGCAGTAAACATTGGACTGCATTATGTTCTGCAACACCTAGACAGACCGGGGACTTATGTGAGGATCCTGTTTGTGGACTTCAGCTCGGCCTTTAACACGATCATCCCAAACCTCCTCCTGCCCAAACTAACTCAGCTCTCTGTGCCCACCTCAGTCTGTCAGTGGATCAACAGCTTCCTGACAGACATGCAGCAGCTAGTGAGGCTGGGAAAATACAAATCCAGCACCCGTACAATCAGCACCGGAGCTCCCCAGGGCTGTGTTCTCTCCCCACTCCTCCCCACTTCTCCCTGTACACCAACGATTGCACATCTAAGGACCTCTCTGTCAAGCTCCTGAAGTTTGCAGATGACACCACACTCATCGGCCTCATTCAGGATGGTGACGAGTCTGATTACAGACAGGAGGTTAAAGAGCTGGCTGTCTGGTGCACTCTCAACAACCTGGAGCTTAACACACTCAAAACAATGGAGATGATCGTGGACTTCAGGAGAAACCCCCCTGCACTCCCCCCACTCACCATCATGAACAGCAGTGTGACTGCAGTGGAGTCATTCAGGTTCCTGGGCACCACTATCTCTCAGGACCTGAAGTGGGACATTCACATTGACTCCATTGTGAAAAAGGCCCAGCAGAGGAAGTTTAACTTGCCACAGGAGCTGCTGAAACAATTTTACTCCACCATCATCGAATCCATCCTCTGCACTTGAGTAACTGTCTGGTTCAGCTCAGCTTCTAAATCTGACCTCAGAAGACTACAGAGGGTAGGCCGGACTGCTGAGCGAATCATCGGTACAACCCTCCCTTCTATTCAAGAACTGTACTTATCCAGAGTGAGTAAAAGGGCTGGCAAAATCACTCTGGAGCCCTCACATCCATCACACTCCCTCTTTGAACTGTTGCCATCTGGTCGACGCTACAGAGCTCTGAACACCAGAACAACCAGACACAGGAACAGTTTCTTCCCTCAGGCAATCCATCTTATGAACAGCTGATAATAACTGTGGAACACACTACACTATTTATATATACATACACTTATTTATCTAACACACATACTTAGCGTTCACTTACATTTTTTGCACATGATATACCTGTACATACATAATGCTCATTGTAATATACCTGCCATACATTGTCAATTTGTATATTGTCGTTCCTTACCTACCTATTTGTATTTATTAATTTTTTTATTCCATCTTGTGTTTTTTGTTCTGTCACTGTCATTATGTTGCACTGCGGAGCTTCTGTCAAGAAAACAAATTCCTCATATGTGTGAACATACCTGGCAATAAAGCTCATTCTGATTCTGATGTTTCAGCCACAGTCCTGATCGACTCTTTAATTTGTCTGGTTTGGGTCAGATATGCTACATATCCCCCTTTCGATCTGCGAGGTGTTTAGCTGAAGACATTGTCGATCGCTGGAGAAACAAAGGCAGAAGAAGTAGACAAACACAGCAAACAACAAGACAACACCTCCATGACAATTACTGTACTGGTGCAGGCATCAGGTTATTTAGATACACGTGGTTAAGTTCAATTAGTCAATGAAGTTTAGCACATTGAGGATAGTTTAGATCGTTTTGGAAATCGTTGTTTTATTTTGATTCATCAATCAAATTTGTGGTTAACTTTGTTTGGTTCTTCTAGGTTGTCTTTATTTACACGTTTACCGTTAGTTTTCTAGTAACCTCATTTTCAATTAAATGAATTGACCTATCATGCATGGAGCTCTCTGGCTCCCATTCAGTTTAGAGTGGCTGGCGGATATTAGGTGTTGCGAGTCAATCCTAATTTCAGACCTTCGACCCTTGCAGGGTGTCTAGGTGTTTCACCTACTCAGGAAAGAGGGGAAGGAGAAGGATAGGTAAAAGAAGAACAAAACAAAACAAAGCTGCTGTGGGTTTTTTCCTAGCTTGGCTTACAACTACTATTGAGCTAGGATGTCATGTGCAGCTAGTGTGTCATGTACCTTAATTTTGTGTCAGGTGTTCTACCTATTGTGAGGATGGCTGCACATTTCTTCATGGTGGGTATATGTAACTTTGTTATGCTAAAAGTTGGATATTCTACCTGTGGGAAGAATACGTTTGTTTAATGTGTTATCAGTAGATGTGGTTACCTCTGGGTGTAGGTAATGTTGTGTGTGTTAATGGTGTAGTGCATGTGTGGTCAGATCTGTTCAAGTCTGTGTTGTCTCCCCCCTTTTCAAGTATGTCACTGAAAACTGTCTCTCTGGTGAGAGTCCTTGGCTTGGATGAGGGCATCGCCATGGTCTAATGGGGGTCAGTCTAGCAAGACAGGAAGTTCTTTAGCAGACAGTTGGAGGCAGTTTAACATGGCTGTGTGAAGCTGGGTTGCAAAACGTTGTCTCCTATGTTGCACTCTTCTTGTGATGCTTTCTGGCTTTAGCAGACTTTCTGACCTTCTTTGCTCTGGTGGTTGCTGTTGCACAGCCAGGGAATGTGGTTCTTGGAGTATGAGTTCATTTGACAGTTTGTTACTGAGCGTTGGGTGACTGAGGTGATGTTCTTCAGTACCTCAGATTTTCATCGATGGTTGGCCGTGAAAGACTTGCTCGTTCTGGGTGGTTGTTGAACAGGTGCTTGTCATCTCTGATGTGGTGCACCATGTGATCACCGGCCTTCCATTCTGTCGCTGGTCACAGCGAGCATGACTCAACTTTGTGGTCATATGCATGTAAATGGTCTTGAAAGAACTCTCTCAGTTTTCTCATGACTCGTTCCATATCTTTTGACGGTAAGCTGTCATGTTCTTGTGCATACTCAGCACTGTGTCTGAGTGGTGCTGAGGTGAGATTTGTTGTTTCTTACCCACACGAGTTGCTCTTGGATGAGTCAGGTGATTACCTTTGGATGTCTGGTTAGGTTTCCAGTTGTTCTTATCCTTTTGGTTTCTTAATAAACGTGGCTGGTCCCATGAATTTGTCCAGCGGTTGGACTGAAAACGGTTGTGGACATGGGTGTCACGTTCTCTGTGCTCTTGATGGAAGACTCTAGTGTTGTGATGCCACTTGGTGTTGTCCAGTGCAAGGCTTGAGTCTTTGTGAACAGAGTTCAAGAGTGTGGAGGTTCTGTTACCTTTCTTTGAGGCCATCTTCTGTTTGTTATTGGCCTTCTGAGTTAGGTCACGCAACTGTTGGATGGTCATGGAGTGCGGACAAGCCATGACGCCTAGATGGTGGCTGACTCCAGGGTGCAGATTTCTTAGGAAGAGGCTTTTGAAGTTCACATCCTCTTCAAGGTCAGGTTGCTTGTGTGCACCAAAGTAGGCTTGTCGGAGTCGGTTGTAGTAAGCTTTTAGAGTCTCTTGTCGACCTTGTTTGGTTTCCAAGGCAGTTAACAGACCATGTTCAGACTCAGGGTCTGTAAACTCTTTAGTCAGGACCTCACGAAGTCGCTGGTAGTTTGACTTTGTTTAACTGGGCTGTCGATCTAGAAAGTTTTGTACCTCTGGACTGGACGTGGCTCTAAGGAGGTATAACCAGTCTCTGTCAATCACATGAGGTCTCATTTCCAGATGAAATTCGATATCTCGCAGGTAAGCCTGGATGTCGTGGCCCTCTGTGGAGTTCAGGTTGAACCTGCTGATGTTTTCAGACAGCTTGTTGAGGTCTTTGATGGTCATCCCGTATGCATCTGCAAGGTCTTGGACGGGAGGTTTTCTTTCTTTGGCAGGAAAGGGTTGTTCGGCAAAGGCATGTAAGGTTTTGGGTTGTGGCCCTTCGTTCCTTTCGTCAAATGCCAGTTCCTGGACGTGGGACTATGCTCTGCTCAGCAGTGATGAGGCTAAGAGATGTTTCTCTTGTCTTGGCTCTTGTTTCTGCTTGTAAGCATATTGGAGTTCTTTTCTGACCATGTAGAGCTCATCGTTGGTATCGTCTAGTTGTTGGTTCAGATTGTCCGTTTCAGTTCTGTACTTTTCAAGGTGGTCTTTCAAAGCACTGATTTCAGAATTCTTGTTTCTGATGTCTAGCTTGGCTTTCTCTAGTAGCTGTTCGGCATACTGGAGTCTGTTTACCAGGTCTTTCTGAGCAGCCGTTGCATGTTGCTGGTCGAGCTGAGCTGCTGCCAGGGCTGCTTGGAGCTTCTTAACTTGTTCCGTTGTTTCCTGCTCCCTCTCGCTGGGTGCTTTGCGTTGATCTTGAACTTTCACTTCCAGCTTGTCTATGCGACGTTAAGCACGTGTCAGCTCCTCTTGAAGGTGGGTGATGTGCTTGTCGCTAAGTTTCAGCTGGGTTGCGAAGGCATAGCTTAGGGAGCTGGTGATCTTGACTAGCTCCTCGTGGTTGTGGTTCTGGTTTGAATCTTGTGTCAGGAATCTTTTTAGGATTAGGATTATTATTAAAAATAATAACAGTTCAAATGTCTTTGGAGTGAGGCTGTCTGTCATGCCTCCCAGCCAAGTGTTCACATCATCCCCATGGGCAATGGTGTCTGCAGTCTGCGGCATGTTGGCACGCTGGGGAGAAGAGAGATTGACACAGATCTGTGTCGAGTAAAAGCCTATGTGTGGTGGGACAACTAAGTGTTGTATCAGTGATTGTGAACCACTAGTGAAGTGTGGTGATGACTGTGTTGGTCTCAGGGTGTCTAAGTAGACTAGAGATGTGAAGACTTTGTCACTCTAATGAGGAAGAGGAAAAGAGAGAAAGAGGTGAAAAACAAGTTAAATGACAAGCTAAATTTCTGTTTTTCAAATGAGGAAAATGTATTTTTCCCAATTAAATGTTATCAAGAAGGTAAATAATATTATTAAATCTCTTGTTTTGGACAAAATAATACAATAATAATGCTGATATATCTTTCCTTAGTCTGACAGGATGGACACGTTACACCTTAAAGTTGGACCGCTCACCAGGGAGCCTGCAAAGGCGACAGATGTTCAACACGTATCTCTATTAAATTGATCTCAACGTTGGATGAGATGCTAAAACTTGGATTGCGTTTCCAAATGTAGGGAGGTTAGGAAGAACAAAGGAGAGGTTGATTAAAATCTAATTCATAAGGATGGTTCGTCTTCTTTGACACGAATGTGTATTTCATTCACTTAGAATTGATTGATGGTTCTTACATGTCCCTACAAATGTCAAAAGTGAAGAGGAAAGCAAAGGAGAGAGATGGGAAGGAAACAGTAAGTCTCAGTAGCGGTTATCTCAACTACAAAGAGAGCATTGTTTTAGTTGCTGCACAACTAATCAAACAAAAACTTTAAGTGAAAGAGAGTTGTCTTTCTAATTTATTTGAACTCATAGTGAGGGATAACAAAGTCAAGTCAAGTCACCTTTATTTATATAGCACTTTAAAAAAAATACATTGCGTCAAAGCAACTGAACAACATTCATTAGGAAAACATTGTGTCAATAATGCAAAATGATAAAGGCAGTTCATCATTGAATTCAGTGATGTCATCTCTGTTCAGTTAAATAGTGTCTGTGCATTTATTTGCAATCAAGTCAACGATATCGCTGTAGATGAAGTGACCCCAACTAAGCAAGCCAGAGGCGACAGCGGCAAGGAACCAAAACTCCATCGGTGACAGAATGGAGAAAAAAACCTTGGGAGAAACCAGGCTCAGTTGGGGGGCCAGTTCTCCTCTGACCAGACGAAACCAGTAGTTCAATTCCAGGCTGCAGCAAAGTCAGATTGTGCAGAAGAATAATCTGTTTCCTGTGGTCTTGTCCTGGTGGTCCTCTGAGACAAGGTCTTTACAGGGGATCTGTATCTGGGGCTCTAGTTGTCCTGGTCTCCGCTGTCTTTCAGGGATGTAGAGGTCCTTTCTAGGTGCTGATCCACCATCTGGTCTGGATACGTACTGGATCCGGGTGACTGCATTGACCCTCTGATCTGGATACAGACTGGATCTGGTGGCTACGGTGACCTCGGAATAAGAGAGAAACAGACAAATATTAGCGTAGATGTCATTCTTTTAATGATGTAGCAAGTACGTAGGGTGTTATAGGATAGTGTTTCCGGTTCCGGTTAACCTAATTAATGCAGCCTAAAGATCCTTTAACGGATTTGGATATTAAAAGCATATTAGCATGTTATGTGTAAGCCAGGTTAAAGAGATGGGTCTTTATCTAGATTTAAACTGCAAGAGTGTGTCTGCCTCCCGAACAGTGTTAGGTAGGTTATTCCAGAGTTTAGGCGCCAAATAGGAAAAGGATCTGCCGCCCGCAGTTGATTTTGATATTCTAGGTATTATAAAATTGCCTGAGTTTTGAGAACGTAGCGGATGTAGAGGATTATAATGTAAAAGGAGCTCATTCAAATACTGAGGTGCAAAACCATTCAGGGCTTTATAAGTAATAAGCAATATTTTAAAATCTATACGATGTTTGATAGGGAGCCAGTGCAGTGTTGACAGGACTGGGCTAATATGGTCATACTTCCTGGTTCTAGTAAGAACTCTTGCTGCTGCATTTTGGACAAGCTTTAGTTTGTTTACTAAGCGCGCAGAACAACCACCCAATAAAGCATTACAATAATCTAACCTTGAGGTCATAAATGCATGGATTAACATTTCTGCATTTGACATTGAGAGCATAGGCCATAACTTAGATATATTTTTGAGATGGAAAAATGCAGTTTTACAAATGCTAGAAACGTGGCTTTCTAAGGAAGAACGAAGAATTGACAGAGCAACCATCAAGTCTTAGACAGGTTAGACAACCTAGAAGGTTAATACAAGCAGAGTTTTTAGGTCCTATAATTATATCTCCCAAGGGTAACATATAAAGCGTGAAGAGTAGCGGCCCTAGTACTGAGCCTTGAGGTACTCCATACTGCACTTGTGATCGATATGATACATCTTCATTCACTGCTATGAACTGATGGCGGTCATATAAGTATGATTTAAACCATGCTAATGCACTTCCATTGATGCCAACAAAGTGTTCAAGTCTATGCAAAAGAATGCAGCACTAAGATCCAATAAAACTAATAGAGAGATACACCCACGATCAGATGATAAGAGCAGATCATTTGTAACTCTAAGGAGAGCAGTGTCAGTACTATGATACGGTCTAAATCCTGACTGGAAATCCTCACAGATACCATTTTTCTCTAAGAAGGAATATAATTGTGAGGATACCACCTTTTCTAGTATCTTGGACAGAAAAGGGAGATTCGAGATTGGTCTATAATTAACTAGTTCTTTGGGGTCAAGTTGTGGTTTTTTTTGATGAGAGGCTTAATAACAGACAGTTTGAAGGTTTTGGGGACATATCCTAATGACAATGAGGAATTAGTAATAGAAGCACCTATTTTAGGAGCTTAGATGGTATAGGGTCTAACATACATGTTGTTGGTTTAGATGATTTAACAAGTTTATACAATTCTTCCTCTCCTATAGTAGAGAATGAGTGAAACTGTTCCTCAGGGGGTCTATAGTGCACTGTCTGATGTGATACTGTAGCTGACGGCTGAATGGTTGCAATGTTATCTCTAATAGTATCGATTTTAGAAGTAAAGTACTTCATAAAGTCATTACTGCTGTGGTATTGGGAAATGTCCACACTTGTTGAGGCTTTATTTTTCGTTAATTTAGCCACTGAATTAAATAAATACCTGGAGTTATGTTTGTTTTTTTCTAAAAGAGAAGAAAAGTAATCGGATTTAGCGTTTTTTAATGCTTTTCTGTAGGATAGGTTACTTTCCCGCCAAGAAATACGAAATACCTCTAGTTTTGTTTTCCTCCAGCTGCGCTCCATTTTTCGGGTTGCTCTCTTTAGGGTGCGAGTATGCTCATTATACCATGGTGTCAAACTGTTTTCCTTAACCTTCCTTAAGTGTAAAGGAGCAACTGTATTTAAAGTGCTAGAAAAGAGAGAGTCCATAGTTTCTGTTACATCATCAAGTTGTTCTGAGGTTTTGGATATGCTAAGGAATTTGGATACATCAGGAAGATAACTTAAAAAGCAGTCTTTTGTGGTAGAAGTGATGGCTCTTCCATACTTGTAACAAGAAGTAGAATTTACAATTTTGGCTATATGAAGTTTGCACAGAACTAAATAATGATCTGAGATATCATCACTTGGCTGAATAATTTCAACACTATCAAAATCAATTCCATGTGACAGTATTAAATCTAGAGTATGATTTCGACAATGAGTAGGTCCTGAAACGTGTTGTCTAACCCCAATAGAGTTCAGAATGTCTATAAATGCTGATCCCAATGCATCTTTTTCATTATCAACATGGATATTAAAATGACCAACTATTAAAACTTTATCTGCAGCCAGAACTAACTCGGATGTAAAATCACCAAACTCTTTAATAAAGTCTGTATGGTGCCCTGGTGGCCTGTATACAGTAGCCAGTACAAACATAACAGGGGATTTATCATTAACATTTGTTTCTCTGGATAATGTTATATGAAGCACCATTGCTTCAAACAAGTTATACTTGAAGCCTGCCCTCTGAGAAATCCTGAAAACTTTGTTATAAATTGAAGCAACACCTCCCCCTTTGCCTTTTAGACGCGGCTCATGTTTATAACGGTAATCTTGCGGGGTGGACTCATTTGAAATAATGTAATCATCAGGTTTTAGCCAGGTTTCTGTCAAACAGAGCACATCTATATTATGATCAGTGATCATATTATTTACAAAAAGTATTTTCGTAGAAAGGGATCTGATATTCAATAAGCCAAGCTTTATCATTTGCTTATCCATATTGCATTTGTTTTTTATTTGTTGAACCTCAATTAAATTGTTAATCTTAACTTGGCTTGGACATTTTTTGTATTTTCTAGTTCGGGGAACAGACACAGTCTCTATAGTGTGATATCTAGGTGAAAGAGTCTCTATGTGCTGAGAATTAACTGACCTCTGTGACGGGAGGCAGCTAGCAGACTGTCGGTTTAGCCAGTCTGTCTGCTTCATGACCTGGGCCCCAGTTAGTCAAGTATAAACTCTTAAGACTATTTGCCATATTTCTAGAGAGAAGAGTGGCGCCACCCCAGGAGGCATGAAGACCATCTCTTTTCAACAGGTCAGGTCTGCCCCAAAAGCTCGTCCAATTGTCTATGAAACCTATGTTATTCTTTGGGCACCACTTAGACATCCAGCCATTGAGTGATGACAATCTGCTATGCATCTCATCACCACGGTAAGCAGGGAGGAGACCAGAGCATATTACAGTGTCTGACATCGTGCTTGCAAGTTCACACACCTCTTTAATGTTATTTTTAGTGATCTCCAAATGGCGAAGTCGAACATCATTAGCGCCGGCATGAATAACAATCTTACTGTATTTACGTTTAGCATTAGCCAGCACTTTTAAATTTGCAAAGATGTCAGGTGCTCTGCCTCCCGGTAAACATTTGACTATGGTGGCTGGTGTCTCTATATTCACGTTCCGTACAATAGAATCACCAATAACTAGAGCACTTTCATCAGGTTTCTCAGTGGGTGCATCACTGAGTGGGGAGAACCTGTTTAATGTTTTGATCAGAACAGAAGAGCGGTGTTTTGACCCACGACTACGCTGCCTCACCGTCACCCAGTTGCCCTGCTGCAGGGGCTCTGTTGCCGGAACCGAACAATGTACAGGAATCCCTGAGCTAGACGCATCCAATGCCGTATCTAGAGCCCTAACATTCTTACTATCCTCAATTAAAGTTTGGATGCGTGTCTCTAATTCTGAAATCTTCTCTGTCAGCTTAACTATTTCCCTGCATTTATCACATGTGAATCTCTCATCTGCGACAGAGATAGATAAACTGTACATGTGGCAAGAGGTGCAAATAACAATAGCAGGAGAAGCCATTACTAACCGTGCTTGATGAAATATTCTTACTGCGGTTGTTTGATGAACTTGTGAAAAACTGTAGCGAGAGAGAGGAGAGGAGAAAAGAAAACAGCGATAGGTTCGAATGAAAACGCTAATGACAAGCTAACGAGTGCTAACCCTAATGTCTCCTTTTAGGGCTCAGGTGTGTCGTTCCCAAGCTAGGATACACAGAGGAAAGAAATGGTAAGAAAAGTTAAAAAATGTTAAATTAAAAAGTAATAAATGGCCAAAATAGCAAAAATGAAATTACATAGAGGAAATCAATAAATAAAACAATAGTGGTTAAATGTATAACCAAAACAGGAAGAAAGAGGGGTACAATGCAATCAAATAAGTATAGGTCTGAATATAATATATAGAGATGGGTAATAAATAAATTAGGTAGAATAAGTTTACTTAAACTTTCAAAGTTCAAGGCTTATTCATTCCTAAAATAAGTAGGCCCCAAAGAGAATACTAGAAATAATGGATCATATGAAATTATCTGAGAGGGATATTTTGAATGATACAAAATAAATTTAACGTTTCAATTAAATTTGAATTTGACACAATTAATAATTGTGAGTCAGTATTTCCCTTTCTAGTAAAATGAAAATAAAGTGAGACAAGAGAGCAATATGAGAGAGAAAGAGTTCAACAAGTGTTAGTTGAGATGTTTAAAGGGTTAAATCACTTCAGCGTTGCCCAAACAGACACTATTGAACCACTGGATGGTAATGCTAACGGCTAACCTTTGAGGCTAGTGGCTTTAGCATAGACTTCTAATGTAAATACAACAACTGTTTCGTTAGCTTAGCAACACCGTGGAGTTTGTTTACACTAGCGTTGATGCGCTGCACGTGCGCAGTTCAAAGTTGCTCCGGAAGTAGGTTAAGACTTCCGTGTCACGGTTGTAACTGTGGCAACCAAAACAAACTTTAGTGGACTAACAAATGAATCGTTGCATAATTGCAACAACAGTTCAGCATGTTACATGAAATGTCGGCTCATTTCAACACTGTACAAATAACAACACCGCTTTTAGTGTTAAATTTATCTTAATTCAAATAGCAGCATCGTGCTTTAGTTAAGGGAACACAGTGATAGCCATCTCAGCGATCTGAATCTCCGTGCCAGTTTCTCTGGACACAAACACAACAGGATTTATTCGCTGTTGGTACACAGTTAAAATTTACTTGATCAAGCTTTTAAAACACACCCATTCAACTTACTCTCGGACACACGCAGTGTTACGCGAGATTCCATTCACTCTATGAACGGACACAAACGGGCAATCATTATTCTCTAATGTTTAACTTAGGGGAGTCAAATATCACATTTTTTTCAGCAGTGGAACACGCACTGCCAATCAAACTATGAATACTGAGGCTTTGATAAATAGATTGAGAGGCACTGGAACACGCAGTGAAATCAAATCAGCTATAAACAAGGCATTACAAAAATGAGGAACACGCTCAATTTCTACCTTATTATATGCTCTCAGATGTTTACTTTTAAGTTCACTTACTGCTGCTAATATTGGAGAGGTGGACTTGAGTTACAGTCCCATCTGCGCGCTGCTTACATTATGGGTCACACACACACACACACACACACACACACACACACACACACGTCTCGACTAAGCTTCTCACCTTTCATCCGCAACCAAAGAAAAGATTAAATAACTTGGTTTATGCTCACAATTTAGATTAAACTGCCTGCATTCTCCACCATAATAATGTAAGGGAAACAGGTCAATATAGCTCAAAGGGAATCATTTAAGATTTCAAAGGGAATTTGAACAGAATCACTGTTTCACGGCTGATCACTAAGACGCCCTGCGATTCACTGAACGAGCCGTTTAACATCAAATCTGCGCTAGATATTAATATCCAAAGTATAGTGAAAACGCTATCAATTAGCACAGTAACAAGATAGGCAGTTTAAGACATTAACTTTTAAGCACAAAACACAAGATACTTCTCTTTCCGATATGAATAAGGCTTTATTAGATAAATCTAAGACATAAACTAATCTAACATATAAGCAAACGCACTCAGACATTCATACAAGTTGCAGGAAGATAGAACGTTGGGGAAGAATGAGTTTAAGAGAATGAAAATGTGAAGTCCCAAGTTTACATTAATAAGTGAAATTGCATAGACATGAACAGCCATCAATCACTTAATTAACCCTCGCATTGAGTTCTTCAATGAGGTCAAAATTATATTAGATACACCAGTACAAAAATGTCTGGAGGTACTACTTGGGTCTCCTGTGTAAAGTTGTCGTTAAAAGGGGGTTTCCCGATTCAGTAGTCGTTGAAGTGACGTCTTGCGAAGCCAAGATTGTTTTTCATGGACGTTGGCTGAAGACGCGGAGTTGTGTGGGCTGATTGAAGTTGAACAGGCACTCGAGGTCAGCCTCGGTGACACGGCGTTACAAAACTTAACTCAGAACACGAAACTCTCAAACGGAAAAGAAAAGAAGTAAAGTTTGACGAGACTAGGTGGTGTTTCTTCTCATCGTGGCTAAGTAGCAGCAGGTGTACAGGCCGAAGCACGCTGGAACCGTGCTCAAAGAACAGTGATGACTAAAAGCATGGCTAAAAGCTAAAGCTAAGAAGCAAAGCTAAAAGCTAAAAACAAACATGACTAATAGCAAAAGCTAAGTAGCAAAGCTAGAAGCTAAAAGCTAAAAGCAAGATTTTATGGTTTCCTAAGTATTTAAACTGGCCTGTTGGCCACACCTCAAATGTTGTCTTGACCAATCAGATATTGCTTTGGCTCTGGGCTATCATAAATCATATGTTTTCTTATCAAGCATGTGGTCCGAATTTTCTCGCTCTTGCAGGGTCTAATTTTGGACATGATTCCTAGAACAAGAATGATACATTTGACAAATAACTGATGGTCAGGACTATTTCAAAGCGTTAGCACTCGTTAGCTTGTCATTAGCGTTTTCATTAGAACCTATCGCTGTTTTCTTTTCTCCTCTCCTCTCTCTCGTTACAGTTTTTCACAAGTTCATCAAACAACCGCAGTAAGAATATTTCATCAAGCACGGTGAGTAATGGCTTCTCCTGCTATTGTTATTTGCACCTCTTGCCACATGTAAAGTTTATCTATCTGTGTCGCAGATGAGGGATTCACATGTGATAAATGCAGGAAAATAGTTACGCTGACAGAGAAGATTTCAGAATTAGAGACACGCATCCAAACTTTAATTGAGGACAGTAAGAATGTTAGGGCTCTAGATACGGCTTTGGATGCGTCTAGCTCAGGGATTCCTGTACATTGTTCGGTTCCGGCAAGAGAGCCCCTGCAGAAGGGCAACTGGGTGATGGTGAGGCAGCGTAGTCGTGTGTGAAAACACCGCTCTTCTGTTCCGATCAAAACATTAAACATGTTCTCCCCACTCAGTGATGCACCCACTGAGAAACCTGATGAAAGTGCTCTAGTTATTGGTGATTCTATTGTACGGAACGTGAATATAGAGACACCAGCCACTATAGTCAAATGCTTACCGGGAGCCAGAGCACCTGACATCTTGGCAAATTTAAAAGTGCTGGCTAATGCTAAACGTAAATACAGTAAGATTGTTATTCATGCCAGCACTAATGATGTTCAACTTCGCCAGTCGGAGATTACTAAAAATAACATTAAAGAGGTGTGTGAACTTGCAAGCACGATGTCAGACACTGTAATATGCTCTGGTCCCCTCCCTGCTTACTGTGGTGACGAGATGCATAGCAGATTGTCATCACTCAATGGCTGGATGTCTAAGTGGTGCCCAAAGAATAACATAGGTTTCATAGACAATTGGACGAGCTTTTGGGGCAGACCTGACCTTTTGAAAAGAGATGGTCTTCATCCCTCCTGGGGTGGCGCCACTCTTCTCTCTAGAAATATGGCAAATAGTCTTAGTGTTTATACTTGACTAACTGGGGCCCAGGTCAGGAAGCAGACAGACTGGCTAAACCGACAGTCTGCTAGCTGCCTCACGTCACAGAGGTCAGCTAATTCTCAGCACATAGAGACTCTTTCACCTAGATATCACACTATAGAGACTGTGTCTGTTCCCCGAACTAGAAAATACAAAAAACGTCCAAACCAAGTTAAGATTAACAATTTAATTGAGGTTCAACAAATAAAAAACAGATGCAATATGGATAAACAAATGATAAAGCTTGGCTTATTGAATATCAGATCCCTTTCTACGAAAACACTTTTTGTAAATAATATGATCACTGATCATAATATAGATGTGCTCTGTTTGACAGAAACCTGGCTAAAACCTGATGATTACATTATTTTAAATGAGTCCACCCCCCAAGATTACTGTTATAAACCTGAGCCGCGTCAAAAAGGCAAAAGGGGAGGTGTTGCTTCAATTTATAACAACGTTTTCAGGATTTCTCAGAGGGCAGGCTTCAAGTATAACTCGTTTGAAGTAATGGTGCTTCATATAACATTATCCAGAGAAACAAATGTTAATCATAAATCCCCTGTTATGTTTGTACTGGCTACTGTATACTGTATTTTGTGCAAACTTCATATAGCCAAAATTGTAAATTCTACTTCTTGTTACAAGTATGGAAGAACCATCACTTCTACCACAAAAGACTGCTTTTTAAGTTATCTTCCTGATGTATCCAAATTCCTTAGCATATCCAAAACCTCAGAACAACTTGATGATGTAACAGAAACTATGGACTCTCTCTTTTCTAGCACTTTAAATCCAGTTGCTCCTTTACGCTTAAGGAAGGTTAAGAAAAACAGTTTGACACCATGGTATAATGAGCATACTCGCACCCTAAAGAGAGCAGCCTGAAAAATGGAGTGCAGCTAGAGGAAAACAAAACTAGAGGTATTTCGTATTGCTTGGCGGGAAAGTAACCTATCCTACAGAAAAGCATTAAAAACTGCTAGAGCCGATTACTTTTCTTCTCTTTTAGAAGAAAACGAACATAACCCCAGGTATTTATTTAATACAGTGGCTAAATTAACGAAAAATAAAGCCTCAACAAGTGTTGACATTTCCCAACACCACAGCAGTAATAACTTTATGAACTACTTTACTTCTAAAATCGATACTATTAGAGATATAATTGCAACCATTCAGCCGTCAGCTACAGGTATCGCATCAGACAGTGCACTATAGACCCCCTGAGGAACAGTTCCACTCATTCTCTACTATAGGAGAGGAAGAATTGTATAAACTTGTTAAATCATCTAAACCAACAACATGTATGTTAGACCCTATACCATCTAAGCTCATAAAAGAGGTGCTTCCAGAAGTCATAAATCCTATTCTGACTATTATTAATTCCTCATTGTCATTAGGATATGTCCCAAAAAACTTCAAACTGGCTGTTATTAAGCCTCTCATCAAAAAAAACACAACTTGACCCCAAATAACTAGTTAATTATAGACCAATCTCGAATCTCCCTTTTCTGTCTAAGATACTAGAAAAGGTGGTATCCTCACAAGTATATTTCTTCTTAGAGAAAAATGGTATATGTGAGGGTTTCCAGTCAGGATTTATACCGTATCATAGTACTGAGACTGCTCTCCTTAGAGTTACAAATGATCTGCTCTTATCATCTGATCGTGGGTGTATCTCTCTATTAGTTTTATTGGATCTTAGTGCTGCATTTGACACAATTGACCACAACATTCTTTTGCATAGACTTGAACACTTTGTTGGCATTAATGGAAGTGCATTAGCATGGTTTAAATCGTACTTATATGACCGCCATCAGTTCGTAGCAGTGAATGAAGATGTATCATATCGATCACAAGTGCAGTATGAAGTACCTCAAGGCTCAGTACTAGGGCCGCTACTCTTCACGCTTTATATGTTACCCTTGGGAGATATCATCAGGAAACATGGTCAAAGTCAAAGTCAAAGTCACCTTTATTTATATAGCGCTTTAAACAAAATACATTGCGTCAAAGCAACTGAGCAACATTCATTAGGAAAACAGTGTCAATAATGCAAAAATGATAGTTAAAGGCAGTTCATCATTGGATTCAGTTATGTCATCTCTGTTCAGTTAAATAGTGTCTGTGCATTTATTTGCAATCAAGTCAACGATATCGCTGTAGATGAAGTGTCCCCAACTAAGCAAGCCAGAGGCAACAGCGGCAAGGAACCGAAACTCCATCGGTGACAGAATGGTGTTAGCTTTCACTGTTATGCTGATGATACTCAGCTCCATATTTCTTCGCGGCCCGGTGAAACACACCAATTTGAAAAACTAATGGAATTCATAGTCGATATAAAAACTGGATGACGAGTAATTTCTTACTGCTAAATTCTGAAAAAACAGAGGTGTTAATTATAGGACCTAAAAACTCTGCTTGTAATAACCTAGAACTGTCTAAGACTTGATGGTTGCTCTGTCAATTCTTCGTCATCAGTTAGGAATCTAGGTGTGCTATTTGATCGCAATCTTTCCTTAGAAAGCCACGTTTCTAGCATTTGTAAAACTGCATTTTTCCATCTCAAAAATATATCTAAATTACGGCTTATGTCCTCAATGTCAAATGCATAAATGTTAATCCATGAATTTATGACCTCAAGGTTAGATTATTGTAATGCTTTATTGGGTGGTTGTTCTGCACGCTTAGTAAACAAACTACAGCTAGTCAAAAATGCAGCAGCAAGAGTTCTTAGTAGAACCAGGAAGTATGACCATATAGCCCGGTCCTGTCAACACTGCACTGGCTCCCTATCAAACATCGTATAGATTTTAAAATATTGCTTATTACTTATAAAGCCCAGAATGGTTTAGCCCTGAATGGTTATACTCATTCAGTATTTGAATGAGCTCCTTTTACATTATAATCCTCTACGTCCGCTATGTTCTCAAAACTCAGGCAATTTGATAATACCTAGAATATCAAAATCAACTGCGGGCGGCAGATCCTTTTCCTATTTGGCGCCTAAACTCTGGAATAGCCTACCTAACATTGTTCAGGAGGCAGACACACTCTTGCAGTTTAAATCTAGATTAAACACCCATCTCTTTAACCTGGCTTACACATAACATACTAATATGCTTTAAATATCAAAATCTGTTAAAGGATTTTTAGGCTGCATTAATTAGGTTAACCGGAACCGGGAACACTTCCCATAACACCCTATGTACTTGCTACCTCATTAGAAGAATGGCATCTACGCTAATATTTGTCTGTTTCTCTCTTATTCCGAGGTCACCGAAGCCACCAGATCCAGTCTGTATCCAGATCAGAGGGTCACTGCAGTCGCCCGGATCCAGTACGTATCCAGACCAGATGGTGGATCAGCACCTAGAAAGGACCTCTACTGCCCTGAAAGACAGCGAAGATCAGGACAACTAGAGCCCCAGATACAGATCCCCTGTAAAGACCTTGTCTCAGAGGACCACCAGGACAAGACCACAGGAAACAGATGATTCTTCTGCACAATCTGACTTTGCTGCAGCCTGGAATTGAACTACTGATTTCGTCTGGTCAGAGGAGAACTGGCCCCCCAACTGAGCCTGGTTTCACCCAAGGTTTTTTTCTCCATTCTGTCACCGATGGAGTTTCGGTTCCTTGCCGCTGTCGCCTCTGGCTTGCTTAGTTGGGGTCACTTCATCTACAGCGATATCGTTGACTTGATCGCAAATAAATGCACAGCCACTATTTAACTGAACAGAGATGACATCACTGAATTCTATGATGAACTGCCTTTAACTATCATTTTGCATTATTGACACACTGTTTTCCTAATGAATGTTGTTCAGTTGCTTTGACGCAATGTATTTTGTTTAAAGCACTATATAAATAAAGGTGACTTGACTTGACTAACAGATTCAAGCACGTACATACTAATCATGAATATGTATCCTTAAGCTATCCGATAGTTATTAAAAGACATACACAATAAGTGATTATAACATGATAGTCAAATGTGTGGGTTACATATAAATGAATATGGAGTTAAGCGATGGACTGATATTCATTTATAAGTCATTTTGAGTTCATTTTGGTCCATTTATATCTAGAAAAGACAGTTTCTGTGCCATTCTCTGACATAAAGATTTCTGTGGAGACCAGGGGTTAAATTTTGACTCATGTTTCAACCACAGTCCTGATCGACTCTTTAATTTGTCTGGTTCGGGTCAGATATGCTACAAACCATTAGGCCACAACTTCCCCAATTAGATCAACACTGTACATTTATAAAGGTTAAAAATCAAATGGCTTCACAATCAACTTCAATAAACTATCACATGCTCAAAATTTTAAAACAGAGGTTTATTTTGGAAATGTACGGTATAAAACAGATTAAACTAATCACAAACTTTAGCTTACAGTGTTTGTGCATGGATGTATTGTTAAAAACCTGTAGAAGAACAATCCAAGTACAATAATATTTAAAGGTTTTTGTAAAATAATATGAATATTTGTAAATATTTTGAGAAACACTTCTATTTTCATGACCAGTTGATCTTTTATTTTGGGGGAAAACTAAAATTTCTCTGAAAACATGTTTTAATAATATGTCTCATTAGAAGACATGTTTACATCTGTGCAATGAAAATGTGTTGAACAGTTTGGGGGTGTGAGGTTAGGATGATTCCAAGGGCCCAGCATAAGAGAGAGGGGAATGTGATTTTTACCGAGGTGACCCTAAACTGTTAGAACTAATAGCCTTGTGCATATATAGTGGAGTTGTGCTTCAGGTTATCCTTTGAAGTCTCCCAGCTCTAGTTCTTTTTTGATGCCATCCGCTCCACTCTTTCCCATTTGTGCACTTTTCTGTACTGACCTGTATATATAAAAACAAAAACATAAAAAAATACTCATAAAATATTAACTCTGATATTGTGAAACATATTTAACTGAAAACGGAATGCAAAACTTCGGTGCCTGGGAGAATACATGGTCGGTTCACTTAGTTTTCTTGTGGCCACGACATAATATCTGGTGGGAAAGTGATAATACTGTATGTCGTGGCCACGAGATATTAATTCATGGGAACATCATATTAACTTGTGGGAATGTCATATTATGTCGTAGCCACGAGATCATTTTGTTGAGGTAACGTCATCCTTATGATGTGGCCTCAGGATGCTATGTTGAGGGAACGACATCCATTTCTCCTGGCCACGACTTCTTATGTTGAGGGAAACTACATGTTTTTCTAGTGGCCACCAGTTTGATGTCTAAACAAACCTGCATGACCATAGCAACCCGGGATTATCAGCGATGTATTCACTAATATTTTATTTTGAATTAAGAAAATATTATATTATTTATTATAGAAAATATTTTATTATTAAATCATTATATTAAACATATGCCTTGGCTACCGGACTTTATTACATGCCAGTGGCGGATCTAGGGCAGTGCTTGACAGGACTATAGCCCCATCAGAAAAACTTAGCCCTGGCACAAAACATAGTTTCATTTGTCAATGAAAACACAACAGGCTCATTTATCATTTATCTGACAATTATGCCAATAAAGTTTTGACGTCATGTGATGATAAATGAGCGTGTTGTGTTTTAATTTACAAATGAAACCACGTGAATTATTAATTACTCAACGAAATTATTGTATTTATAATTATGGTCTATTAATTAGTCTAAATAAAATGAAATATGTTACATTTAAAATGCATTCCAGAATAAATTGCAGTCAGCATAATCAAAGCTTGATTTGCATGTCGTGAATTTACACTAGGCTATTATTACAAAAGTATTCAGAACGTTAAGAGGTTGAAATGTTGCAGCAAAAAAAAAGTATATAAACTAATATAAAATATAACTAATAAATAGTCTAATAAAAATATACAAATATTATGTGGAAAAGACGATCAGTTAATGGACAAAACTGTAGGGTGGATTAAAATGTTTTTTTAATATTATGTGGTGGCAGTGGCTCAGTTGTTTATGTAGGTTGTCTACAAACCGGATGGTTGGTGGTTCAATCCCCGGCTCCACCTGACCAAGTGTCAAGGTGTCCTTGAGCAAGACACTTAACCCCAGCTGCTCCCGACGAGCTGGATGGCACCTTGCATGGCTGACCCATCGCCGTCGGTGTATGAATGAATGAGTGTGTGAATGTGAGGCAATTTGTAAAGCGCTTTGAATGGCCATGGGTCTGTTGAAAGTGCTATATGAATGCAGTCCATTTATTATGCACTTTATGTAACATTTATTCATGATAAACTTCATTTGAATGCTGACTATCACATAATAAAGTCCAGTAGCCAAGGCATATGGTTAATATATTTTCTATAATAAATAATATAATATTTTCATAATTTCCAATAAAATATAAATAAATACATCTCTGATAAACCCAGGTTTCTATGGTCACGCAGGTTTGTTTACGCGTTAAATTAATGGCCACACTACACAGTACACACTGGACTACATTTCCCATGCTCCATTGCACCAATCACATTCACCTATTAACTATCACACACAGCTGCCACCAATTACACAGCACAATCATCAGACACGCTTTATAAGCATTGGACATCCTCTTACTGTCAGGACGCGCAGAAGAGAAACAGGGTCTGGGTCCAAATGCAGGGAAATATAACTTTTTAATAAAAGAGAACAAAAAAGCCAACAAGGCAAAAACAAAACAGAAACTAATAACAGGGAACAAGCCAAAATGCAAGAACTAGAAACACGGTTTACACCAGCAACGATTAGCAGATAACATTAAACATTAGGCATATAATACAGCCAGACAGAGTGGTGTGTGAGAAGAGAATATATAGTCCATGACAATGAGCAACAGGTGTGTGTGTGATTGAGAGACAGGTGTGCAGAGTGAAGGTAAATGAGTCCGGGAGCAAGGGAGAAACACAGGTGTAGCAACTAAAACAATGATGAGGTAACAAGATAGGTGGGGTAAGAAAAGAGACCGGACTAAAGCACATGGCACCAAACAAACCCAACACTCACAGAAGACAGTGACAGAAACCATCCCTTAAGGAGTGGATTCCAGACACTCCAAAGTAGAAATCACGGAGGGAGGCAGAACGGAGGAGGATCAGGGGGATGGAGGGACGGAACTGTGAGCGGACGCCGCCGCCGCCGCCTCGGTGGAACTGTGAGAGGATGCCGCCGTCGCCACAGGGGAACTGTGAGCGGACACCGCCGCCTCGGGGGAACTGTGAGCGGACGTATAACCTGTATATCTTTACATATTTTTTGAATCATCTGCCATAAGCATATGGCGTTATTTCCCTGTCAAATATCGAGATTGTATTATTGTAGCGCGAAAGTACATTAATATAATGCGCGAATCTCTCTGCTCCCGCGGGGAATATAATGTGCCCAAGAGCAAATCTCTCTGCTCGCGCACAGAATATAATGTGCGGAGCGCGAATCTCTGCTCGCGCACGGAATATAATGTGCCCAAGAGCAAATCTCTCTGCTCGCGCACAGAATATAATGTGCGGAGCGCGAATCTCTGCTCGCGCACGGAATATAGTGTGCGTAGCACAAATCTCTCTGCTAGCACGCGCTCTCAGATACACGTTGCTCTTGTAAGAATTTTCTCTGGGCTCGCTCAGAGAGTATGCCTGCACTTAAAACGTGTTCATTGCAATCGCGAATCTCTCCTCTTCGCTTAAAGTAAGCATGTATGTGCTTAGACTATGTCCCACACGTTCGCGCATGGCCAAGTACTCTTCTCTTCGATTTCTTTCTCTTTGCTCTTGGCATAAACGCTGTCAAAACGGCAAAAACCAATCAAAAATAGGCTTCAACGACTGACCAATGAAAACGCGACATCGTACATGGAATCTTACTGGTTGATATTGAACCGCACATGGAACACATGGAATAAGTTCACTGAAGTTCAATCAAGATAATACATTCGACATATTTAACATCAAAACAAATAAAACTGGTTACCTGAGATCTTCTTGATTGAACTTCAGGACCACCAATTCCTGACTGGAATGATGGTGGTAGCTTTGAAGCATGTGGGGACAACAGCCTGACTAAGTGAGATGTTGAAAATGTCTGTAAAGACATCAGTGAGTTCCACTGCAAAGAAATTTTGTCATTTGTGACAGAAAACTGCATAAAATAATGGCACCTGGTGGCTGCTTGTGGTATAACTTTTTATATTAAATGGTTACTCCCAAAATGTTGTCATTAATCACTTACCCTCATGTCATTCCAAACCCGTAAAATGTTTGTTCATCTTCTGAAAACAATTTAAAATATTTTGGATGAAAACAGTGAGTGACTGTCTCATAGACTGTCAAGTAAATAACAGTGTCAAGGTCCATAAAAGATATGAAAAGCATAGTCAGAATAGTCCATCTGTCTACTCTGTGTCACTTCCACATCAGCCATTTTGGCAAATCTGAGCTGTCCACAGGCAGCGTTTTCTACATATATTTTTGCTTTGTGTCGCGGCTGACACAGAAGAACGTACAGTTACGCTGATGTGGAGTGAAACAGAGGAGACCGATTGTAGAAAAAGTCGTTATTTTTTTTGTTTTATTTCCGTACAAAAAGTATTCTCGTCCTTTCATAACGTTGCGGTTGAACCACTGATGGCAGAAGGACTATTATGAAGTTGCTTTTCATGCTTTCCTGGACCTTGACAGTGTAACTTACTTGGAAGTCTATGGTTTTATTCCAAAATACCTAAAAATGTGCTTGGAACGACATGGGGGTAAGTGATTCATGCAATTCAAAATTTTCATTTTGGGGTGGAGTATCCCTTTAACTTCAAATTTAGAACATAACTTATTTAGACACGAGGCTTTAATTTTATAGCAATTTTGGATTCAAAAATATGATAATAACATATTTATTTTAATATACAATACAATAAAAATGGTACAGTGAATTTTCTTTAGAGTAAATTTAAACGTATAACTTTTCAATATTTTAATATTTTTAAATTATATCACTTCTGCAGTGATCTGCAGATTATCTTCTTTAAAAAGATTCCTCATGAATTATAACAATTTAAGTGTGGATAAAGCACTTTTACATCTATGTTCAAAAATTGGGGGGGTGCCACTTAAGGGGTTAAAGGCTTGCACACTCAACTGTTAAATAGAGCTTTGTGTTCGTGTATACTACCTCTCATTTGGCACAAATCCAAATATTTCATAATATTGGCATATTTGCGATGTATGTAAATGCTAAACTATTATTTATTATGTAAATTATAGACTTTGTGCTTCAATTGCGTTCCAACAATGTCATAGAGTTGGTGGTCGTGCTGAGGTTTGAATGACTGTATATTATTTTGATAAAGTACTGATTGCGATGTCAAGTTAGTAATGCTGGAACTGATATGTTGTGTGTAAGGGTGTGTGTGTAAGTGCACCGGCGTGAACACTTCTGCTGTTTTCTTATACTGTAGCACTCAAAATATTCCTGTCTATTGTCATAGAGATTAATAATGCATCACTGTAAGGGTCTGCTTTTGTGTGCACTCACAATGAATACAAAATATTGTGTTTTTATAAAATAAAGAAAACAAACTGAATGTCGTTTTCTGCTGTTTGAGTTTCTTTGCCGTGAACAAATTAAGCATGTCAAAATAATGAACTGAAACTTAGCATATATAGGCTACTAATGTTACTTGTCGCACTGTTTTATTTTTCTTATTTGTTAACTAAATCATTACTTATTTGTTACATAAATATAAAAAAATAAATAAATCAAAAGTCATCTATACATTCTGTAAAAGTTTTTCTAGGGAGATTCTTGCCCGAAGTAGGGGGTTAGCATACCCCAGTGAGGGCCATCTTACTCCTCTTTTAATATTTGACATTTTGTGATATAACAAATAAATGACCAAATATTTATATTTATTTTCGGTGTTGGGGGGGGGGGGGTGCGGCTCTATCCATATTGCTAATTTTGTTACCCTCTGAGTATACACAAAGTGTGTTTTAATCCAATTATATGATAATTTGATTTTACAATTTTGCCATCTGCAGAAATTTACATACCTATAGATGAATTCTACATTGTTCTGCAATGATATGCGTGATTGGTAGAAAATGGTATTCTTACGAACTGTCGTTGTAACGCCTCGGTGGCAGCAAATCCTGGTGTAAGATAATATCATACTTATAAAGCTTTTCCCCACATATTCTAAAAACCACTAGTCTGCATACGTATTTTAGTCATTTGCATACGTATTTTAGTCATTTGAAAAACATGTTACTTACCAATGATATCCATTTCAATGTGGCTGTTTTTCGAGTTACATTTTTTCTTCGCATTTTCTTTGCATTTTCATTTGCACTCCTAAACCTGGGAAAAATGATGCATTAGAGTCACAATCTTAGCTGAGCTGATGTGTTACTACCAGTGAAGTATTCCATCCTTAAAACCTGACTGTACAATCAGTAGCACGTTGAATGAAGTTTAAGGTTACTATAATATCAAATATTTTATAATTGATATGGCAGATTGCTTGTTTGGTAAAACAGATGTACCAGAATGTATTTTTATTTTTTTAAACACATTTTTAAAGAAATAAAAGGCTAATATTTAAATGAATGTATTACTTGTATACACATATTTAATCCATTATTTAACTTTCTATTTTATTATTCTATTATAATTGCCTTCGAGTGTTAACAAAACAAGCTAATGAATATTGTTGTGCGAGATTTGCATCCCGTACCTTGCCCTGCAGCGCGAGTATAAAAGGACTTGCGCTTGCAAGTTCAACACCTGATCCCTGAAAGGCATGGTTGGAGCTTTGGGCAGGTATCCAGGCCGGGGTCTCAGAACTACGTGAGAGTTGGCTGGCCCGAATTCAAGGCACGTATTGTCGACTGAAAAATGCCTGCAGGTCCCCGACCCTCTTGACCGAAGCCAATGCAGTGAGGAGCGCTGTCTTCAGCAACAGAAACTGAAGCTCTACTGACTGCAGGTTCAACGATCCGGTGTTTCCCGAAACCATAGTTCAACTGAACATTCGCAAACTGCATCGCGAACTTGTGTCATTGGAATGACAGCTCTTCACCTGTGGTTAGAGGCATAGTTCGCTGTTAGTTTGCTGTGTTGATGTCATTGATTGCGCCGCACCTGGGCTTTGTTCTATTAAGAGTTATCAACCCTATGCCCTATTACTTAAGAAGATTTCACCAACCACTTTGAGTGAATTAAAAGACTTAAAGTTGTGGTATAATTTTATTACCTTATTCGCCTTCTTTATTATTATTACAAATTCAGTTTGAAACTATATAGCAGCGTGGACCTCGCGATTATTCTCCCTCCGAAGTGCTCTCTGAAAGCATTAATCATGCAGATTGGAACGCAGCCATCGTTTCGTCTGTGCAAAGAAATGGCGAGTTTGTCAAGTGAGTTATCTTTGTAAAACATTTCAAAAGACATATTTCTACGGTGGCTGAGACAGCTCAACACTCTGCAACTTAAGAAAACACATGCAAATTGAAAAAACATCAGCAAGTGAAGAAAACATCTTCATCAGTTTGACAACAAAAGTGTTGCAAATCATCACAACACATGCATATAGCGAAACGCGCTACAAATCCAAACAACACTTGCATTCAACGAAACGCGCTGCAAATACTTCACAACACATGCATATAGCGAAACGCGCTGCAAATCAATCATCACAACACATGTATATAGCGAAACGCGCTGCAAATCCTTCACAACACATGCATACAACGAAATGCACTGCAAATATTTCACAACACATATAAATTAAGTAACGCTGTAAATCCTCACAGCACAAACACATTAAGAAACAATTAATGAAGCACTGCGAATTTATTTTCATGAACTTTGAAATTATATTTAGTTGAGAATATAAAAGTTAGCCATCTTAAGTAACATTTTACATTTAATCATGTAATTATTCAACTTATTTAGACTAATAATAAAAAACACCATGAAAAAAAAACTCACCTTTCAGTTCACCAACAACTCCACTGACCAGTAGCCACTGCACGATAATATTGCAGCGTGTTTCGTTATATGCATGTGTTGTGAAGGATTTGCAGCGCGTTTCGTTATATGTGGTTTTATTAACAAAGTTCGGGAGGAGCACGATCAGATAATCATCCAATTTGGCACAGGTGCATCTCGTTTAGCTAATCATCTTAACTAGCACACAAGCGTATATATATCCAGTCTTCCTACCTCATCCTTCCTACCGGCATCCCTCCTCCACCCCAACTCCTCACTTCTAATCTATTTATCCCAAATTAGGGATAGGGGGAGTTATTTGGGTTCAGGCTATGCTCCGGGCCCGGACCCCTCCCCCAGGACAGCACGCCAAAATATGCCTACTATTCGCCTTCAGATTAGATGTAAGGGTGAACTCATGAAATGCATGTGTTGTGATGATTTGCAACACTTGTGTTGTCAAACTGATGAAGATGCTGTGGTGTAATTTATATTACATGTTACCACTAGAGGGCAACACTGGCATGTATGATGTCTGAGTACTGCATGAGCAGACAATAGAGAGGCGAGTGAGAAGCACAATGTTGTTGTTGCAGCCTGTTAATAAAGCGGCTCAGTGAACACTCAAGGCAACAGTCTTTATTTGTAAAAGAACCCAATGCAACATGATGTCAGAAGTGGCTGTGCTTTGAGAAAGAAGAAGTCAGCTTTGCGCCCGGCTAGCGATTATGAGTGAGGAAGACCAAGCGAGAGGAGCCTCAGCAGCGGGGGCAGCCGCAGCCGCAGCGGCAGGTCCAGTAATGGCAGCGGCAACCTTCACCATCAAACCACCGGAGCCGTTTGATTTTGCAAAGCCCCAAGAGTGGGAAAGGTGGAGTAGACGGTTCGAGCATTTTAGACTGGCAAGTAACCTGAATAGCTCTTCAGAAGCAAACCAAGTCAATACTCTGGTTTATTGCATGGGAGATGAGGCTGACGACGTGCTAAGAGGGCTCGAGCTAACGGCCATGCAGCGCCAGCAATACAATGCAGTCAAAACAGCTTTCGACAGACATTTTGTCCCAAGAAAGAACGTGATTTAAGAGAGGGCAAAATTCAACAAGAGAGTGCAACAGCCATAAGAACCTGTGGAAACATTTATTACAGCTCTTTATGCACTAGCAGAAAACTGTGAGTACGGTGCTCTTCATGATGATCTTTGGAGAGATAGGCTTGTAGTGGGTCTTATTCGTCTCTGTCAGAAAGAATGCAGCTTGACAAAGATCTTACCCTAGCTAAAGCTATCACAATGGCAAGACAATCTGAAGAAATAATGAGACAGCAAACTGACCTGAGAGGTGAAGTTATCGCCAGCAAAACAGCTATGGATGCAGTACAAGTTAGAAAAGCCAAGCTGAACAAGTTCAAAACCAAAGAGCAAAAACAGTTTAAGTCCCCGAAGTTTCAGCAGACCAAACATGACAGTAAAGCATGTTCCAAGTGTGGCAAAGCACCCGCGCACGCAGCAGTACAGTGCGCAGCAAAAAATGCAGAATGCCATAACTGTGGAAAACGCGGACACTATGGTAGAGTCTGTAAGTCCAGCACATCCGTGAATGAAGTTGCGGACAGTGCGACTGGACTTTTTCTGGGTGAGGTGGATTCTGGAGAAGAACCATGGCTGGCGGACATAAACGTGGGCGGACATAAGGTGACCTTCAAGCTAGACTCCGGAGCAGATGTGTCCGCTATTTCCGAACAAACATTTGTGAGCTTCAAACTCAAAGACAAAACATTGGACAAGGCTGAAAAACCACTGTATGGACCGGGTGGGGCTGCGTTAACTGTTTTGGGGTCTACCACAGAGACTATTGTGTATGGTGACAGGAGCACTACTGAGAAGATCTATGTAGTCCGAAATAGTTGATACTATTTTTTATTTTATTTTTTCTGTAGAATCTTTATCTTACGATCACTCTCTGTTTTTTAGTGATAAAATATAACTTAATTCACACCATATTTCTGATATTATCGATCAATCTAATCAGATTACCTTTGTTCGTTCACTTTTATTTTATATCTGTGAGTTCAGTACACCTGCAAAGCGTTAGCACTCGTTAGCTTGTCATTAGCGTTTTCATTCGAACCTATCGCTGTTTTCTTTTCTCCTCTGCTCTCTCTTGCTCCAGTTTTTCACAAGTTCATCAAACAACCGCATTAAGAATATTTCATCAAGCACGGTGAGTAATGGCTTCTCTTGCTATTGTTATTTGCACCTCTTGTACAGTTTATCTATCTCTGTCGCAGATGAGGGATTCACATGTGATAAATGCAGGGAAATAGTTACACTGACAGAGAAGATTTCAGAATTAGAGACACGCATCCAAACTTTAATTGACGACAGTAAGAATGTTAGGGCTCTAGATACGGCTTTGGATGCGTCTAGCTCAGGGATTCCTGTACATTGTTCGGTTCTGGCAACAGAGCCCCTGCAGCAGGGCAACTGGGTGACGGTGAGGCAGCGTAGTCATGGGTCAAAACACCGTTCTTCTGATCCGATCAAAACATTAAACAGGTTCTCCCCACTCAGTGATGCACCCACTGAGAAACCTGATAAAAGTGCTCTAGTTATTGGTGATTCTATTGTACGGAACATGAATATAGAGACACCAGCCACCATAGTCAAATGTTTACCGGGAGCCAGAGCGCCTGACATCTTGGCAAATTTAAAAGTGCTGGCTAATGCTAAACATAAAGACAGTAAGATTGTTATTCATGCCGGCGCTAATGATGTTCGACTTCGCCAATCGGAGATCACTAAAAATAACAATAAAGAGGTGTGTGAACTTGCAAGCACGATGTCAGACACTGTAATATGCTCTGGTCCCCTCCCTGCTTACCGTGGTGACGAGATGCATAGCAGATTGTCATCACTCAATGGCTGGATGTCTAAGTGGTGCCCACAGAATAACATAGGTTTCATAGACAATTGGACGAGCTTTTGGGGCAGACCTGACCTGTTGAAAAGAGATGGTCTTCATCCCTCCTGGGGTGGCGCCACTCTTCTCTCTAGAAATATGGCAAATAGTCTTAGAGTTTATACTTGACTAACTGGGGCCCAGGTCATGAAGCAGACAGACTGGCTAAACCGACAGTCTGCTAGCTGCCTCCCGTCACAGAGGTCAGTTACTTCTCAGCACATAGAGACTCTTTCACCTAGATATCACACTAGAGAGACTGTGTCTGTTCCCCGAACTAGAAAATACAAATAATGTGCAAACCAAGTTAAGATTAACAATTTAATTGAGGTTCAACAAATAAAAAACAGATGCAATATGGATAAACAAATGATAAAGCTTGGCTTATTGAATATCAGATCCCTTTCTACGAAAATACTTTTTGTAAATAATATGATCACTGATCATAATATAGATGTGCTCTGTTTGACAGAAACCTGGCTAAAACCTGATGATTACATTATTTTAAATGAGTCCACCCCCCAAGATTACTGTTATAAACATGAGCTGCGTCTAAAAGGCAAAGGGGGAGGTGTTACTTCAATTTATAACAACGTTTTCAGGATTTCTCAGAGTGCAGGCTTCAAGTATAACTAGTTTGAAGTAATGGTGCTTCATATAACATTATCCAGAGAAACAAATGTTAATGTTAAATCCCCTGTAATGTTTGTACTGGCTACTGTATACAGGCCAAAAGGGCACCATACAGACTTTATTAAAGAGTTTGGTGATTTTACATCCGAGTTAGTTCTGGCTGCAGACAAAGTTTTAATAGTTGGTGATTTTAATATCCATGTTGATAATGAAAAAGATGCATTGGGAACAGCATTTATAGACATTCTGAACTCTATTGGGGTTAGACAACACGTTTCAGGACCTACTCATTGTCGAAATAATACTCTATATTTAATACTGTCACATGGAATTGATGGTGATATTGTTGAAATTATTCAGCCAAGTGATGATATCTCAGATCATTATTTAGTTCTGTGCAAACTTCATATAGCCAAAATTGTAAATTCTACTTCTTGTTACAAGTATGGAAGAACCATCACTTCTACCACAAAAGACTGCTTTTTAAGTTATCTTCCTGATGTATCCAAATTCCTTAGCATATCCAAAACCTCAGAACAACTTGATGATGTAACAGAAACTATGGACTCTCTCTTTTCTAGCACTTTAAATACAGTTGCTCCTTTACGCTTAAGGAAGGTTAAGGAAAACAGTTTGACACCATGGTATAATGAGCATACTCGCACCCTAAAGAGAGCAACCCGAAAAATGGAGCGCAGCTGGAGGAAAACAAAACTAGAGGTATTTCGTATTGCTTGGCGGGAAAGTAACCTATCCTACAGAAAAGCATTAAAAACTGCTAAATCCGATTACTTTTCTTCTCTTTTAGAAGAAAACAAACCTATCCCCAGGTATTTAGTCAATGCAGTGGCTAAATTAACGAAAAATAAAGCCTCAACAAGTGTTGACATTTCCCAACACCACAGCAGTAATGACTTTATGAACTACTTTACTTCTAAAATCGATACTATTAGAGATAAAATTGCAACCATTCAGCCGTCAGCTACAGTATCACATCAGACAGTGCACTATAGACCCCCTGAGGAACAGTTACACTCATTCTCTACTATAGGAGAGGAAGAATTGTATAAACTTGTTAAATCATCTAAACCAACAACATGTATGTTAGACCCTATACCATCTAAGCTCCTAAAAGAGGTGCTTCCAGAAGTCATAGATCCTCTTCTGACTATTATTAATTCCTCATTGTCAATAGGATATGTCCCCAAAACCTTCAAACTGGCTGTTATTAAGTCTCTCATCAAAAAACCACAACTTGACCCCAAAAAACTAGTTAATTATAGACCAATCTCGAATCTCCCTTTTCTGTCCAAGATACTAGAAAAGGTGGTATCCTCACAATTATATTCCTTCTTAGAGAAAAATGGTATATGTGAGGATTTCCAGTCAGGATTTAGACCGTATCATAGTACTGAGACTGCTCTCCTTAGAGTTACAAATGATCTGCTCTTATCATCTGATCGTGGGTGTATCTCTCTATTAGTTTTATTGGATCTTTGTGCTGCGTTTGACACAATTGACCACAACATTCTTTTGCATAGACTTGAACACTTTGTTGGCATCAATGGAAGTGCATTAGCATGGTTTAAATCGTACTTATATGACCGCCATCAGTTCATAGCAGTGAATGAAGATGTATCATATCGATCACAAGTGCAGTATGGAGTACCTCAAGGCTCAGTACTAGGGCCGCTACTCTTCACGCTTTATATGTTACCCTTGGGAGATATCATCAGGAAACATGGTGTTAGCTTTCACTGTTATGCTGATGATACTTAGCTCTTTTTTTCCTTTGAGGCCCGGTGAAACACACCAATTTGAAAAACTAATGGAATGCATAGTCGATATAAAAAACTGGATGACGAGTAATTTCTTACTGCTAAATTCTGAAAAAAACAGAGGTGTTAATTATAGGACCTAAAAACTCTGCTTGTAATAACCTAGAAAACTGTCTAAGACTTGATGGTTGCTCTGTCAACTCTTCGTCATCAGTTAGAAACCTAGGTGTGCTATTTGATCGCAATCTTTCCTTAGAAAGCTACGTTTCTAGAATTTGTAAAACTGCATTTTTCCATCTCAAAGATATATCTAAATTACGGCCTATACTCTCAATGTCAAATGCAGAAATGTTAATCCATGCATTTATGACCTCAAGGTTAGATTATCGTAATGCTTTATTGGGTGGTTGTTCTGCACGCTTAGTAAACAAACTAGCTATAAATAAACTACAGCTAGTCCAAAATGCAGCAGCAAGAGTTCTTACTAGAACCAGGAAGTATGACCATATTAGCTTGGTCCTGTCAACACTGCACTGGCTCCCTATCAAACATCGTATAGATTTTAAAATATTGCTTATTACTTATAAAGCCCTGAATGGTTTAACACCTCAGTATTTGAATGAGCTCCTTTTACATTATAATCCTCTATGTCCGCTACGTTCTCTAAACTCAGGCAATTTGATATTACCTAGAATATCAAAATCAACTGCGGGCGGCAGATCCTTTTCCTATTTGGCGCCTAAACTCTGGAATAACCTACCTAACATTGTTCGGGAGGCAGACACACTCTTGCAGTTTAAATCTAGATTAAAGACCCATCTCTTTAACCTGGTTTACACATAACATACTAATATGCTTTTAATATTCAAATCCGTTAAAGGATTTTTAGGCTGCATTAATTAGGTAAACCGGAACCAGGAACACTTCCCATAACACCCTATGTACTTGCTACTTCATTAGAAAAATGGCATCTACGCTAATATTTGTCTGTTTCTCTCTTATTCTGAGGTCACCGTAGCCACCAGATCCAGTCTGTATCCAGATCAGAGGGTCACTGCAGTCACCCGGATCCAGTACGTATCCAGACCATATGGTGGATCAGCACCTAGAAAGGACCTCTACATCCCTGAAAGACAGCGGAGACCAGGACAACTAGAGCCCCAGATACAGATCCCCTGTAAAGACCTTGTCTCAGAGGACCACCAGGACAAGACCACAGGAAACAGATGATTCTTCTGCACAATCTGACTTTGCTGCAGCCTGGAATTGAACTACTGGTTTCGTCTGGTCAGAGGAGAACTGGCCCCCCAACTGAGCCTGGTTTCTCCCAAGGTTTTTTCTCCATTCTGTCACCGATGGAGTTTCGGTTCCTTGCCGCTGTCACCTCTGGCTTGCTTAGTTGGGGTCACTTCATCTACAGCGATATCGTTGACTTGATTGCAAATAAATGCACAGACACTATTTAACTGAACAGAGATGACATCACTGAATTCAATGATGAACTGCCTTTATCATTTTGCATTATTGACACACTGTTTTCCTAATGAATGTTGTTCAGTTGCTTTGACACAATGTATTTTGTTTAAAGCGCTATATAAATAAAGGTGACTTGACTTAACTTGACTATAAACGAAGAGACAGTGAATAAAGCATACCCCAAGTTATGCGAAGGACTTGGGCGGGTACAAAAGCCATACACCATAAAACTAAAACCTGATGCCAAGCCCTTTTCACTCAAAGTGCCAAGGCGTGTGCCACTGCCGCTCATGGGCAAAGTTAAAGAAGAGTTGGACAGAATGGAAGGGTTGGGAATTATTAGTCGTGTGGACGAGTCGACCGACTGGTGTTGTGGCATGGTTGTAGCTCCCAAAAAGGACAAAGAGAAGGTGCGTATCTGTGTGGACATGACACCTTTAAAGGTGCCATGTGCAAAAATTGAGGTAAAAATATCCAAAAAATGACCTACACGCATCAAAAGTATGAGAAGAAATAAGGGCGATGATGTCATTAAAAAAATGTCAAGTTATAGTGCTGCAGAGATATCAACCTTAATTAGCATTAGCATTACTAGCCCCGGCCCGACAGGTGTCGTAAAACCAGTTTCGGCCATGGGAGGCGGTATGCGGGCAACATAACCACCAGCCAACCTGCAATACACCAATAACTCGCACGGCTTGTGGGCGTACCTGAACCTGATGTCAATCGTGTGGAAAGTACAGCCCACTACTTCATTTCAGTTCAGGGAAGAGAGCGGAAGGATGACTTAAGCCCTTGGCAAGAGACCACCACCCGCTACAGGGAAACAACCGCGCTCGGAAACACAAATCAAATCCGATAAGAAAAGGAGCCGAACCAGAGTAAATATCGGCACTGCTTTCAATCGCTGGAGACAACTGATGGACCTGAAAAAAATGAGGTTCGACACCGAACTTGCAACATTTCTTTTGGATTGGTAAGTTAGATGCTGTTAGTATTTCGCTAGAAGTTTGTTTTATATGTTTGTGTATTTTTTTTCGGGAAGTTATAACATAGAAATGTATCGAAGGCTGTTCTATAAACGTGCTAATGTTAGCGATGGCTAACCGTAGCTGCGTGTGATAATTAGCTAGCTATAACTTACCCATTTTTTTATATCATAAGTAACCTGCTCTGTCTAGTCTGTTGGTCTCCGTGTCCTCTTTGCTTCGTGGTTTTTCTGTACGTGAGAAAATTGATGTGTGGCGTGAAAGCGTGTGAAAAGACTCAATTGCGTGTGTCTCACGGTGAATGCTTAAGAGTTGGCAGCTCTGGTTACGTTGGTTGGCGCTAGCTTGGTCAACATCAGCTGTCTGATGTTGACCAATGATGTTGACAGAATGCTGTCTGTCAAATTAATTTAATTAAAATAATGTGTATATACAACTCAATGTAATATGAACAAAACGAATATGAACATATTCACTGGTAAAGGTGAAGGGGAGTAGCTTGAAGATGTCATGTTTCAAAATCACTTGACATCACCCAACGTTCCTCTGGAGGCAAAACGTCCTCTTATAGCAGCGGTTCTCAATTCCAGTCCTCGCGCCCCACTGCTCTGCATATTTTGCACGTTTCTCTTTGTTAACACACCTGATTCAGATAATCAGCTCGTTAGAAATTAACTCCGTGCATGAACTGTTTTTCAAATGTTCATTGCTCCCTTCTCTCTGAGCAGGGGAAATCTGTTGAAGTTTACCTCACATCGAAACATTCATTCACTGATTTGTGCTGTGCAGCGTCTTTAAACATGGACAACTGTGACATCATATACCTCTGTAAATCAATACAATTTAAATTCACGTCTTGCACACTTCAATGCACTTTGATTGGAACATATAGCTACGTTCGCTTCGAACTGGAATCATGGCTGAATATCCTGTGATGTACACTTCGCAGGGCACTTATGTTCGAATAGAACAAATGTCTGAAGCGCTAAGAGAAACGTTCAAAATGTGCAGAGCAGTGGGGCGCGAGGACTGCAATTGAGAACCGCTGTCTTATAGGCTTCAGCTATGCTCTAGGGTTGTTGTGAAGGTAGGGGCGGAGCATAGAGACTATGCCGTTTCTCGTTTGTTACTCTAGAGTAGACCAATTCACTTTATTGAGGCATACTGCCCCCATCTGGTATGGAATGTGGAGTATGACTTGATTTTTTTGCCAGACATGACAGATGGCACCTTTAAATGAGTCTGTGTGTCATGAAAGATACATACTTCCTTCTGTAGACCAAACACTAAACATGCTCACAGGTGCTCAGTATTTTTCAAAACTCGATGCAAATATGGGCTTTAGGCAAATACCACTATCAAAAGAGTCAGCACTCCTCACCACCTTCATTACGCCATTCGGCAGGTACCACTTCAACCGTTTTCCATTTGGTATTTCCAGCGCGCCTGAACATTTTCAAAACATGATGGTGACGGAGGTTACAGCAGATCTCAAGGGAGTCGTCTGTCACATGGACGATGTCCTGGTCTGGGCATCGACCGTAGAGGAGCATGACACAAGACTGCATGCTGTCCTGCAGCGGGTAGAGAAAGCCGGCGTTACATTGAACATGTCAAAATGTGTTTAACAAAAGAAAAGTCAAATTCCTTGGATTCATCATCTCAGCAGATGGAATGAGTCCTGATCCAGACAAAACCTAAGCTGTTCAGGACATGAAGCAGCCAAGCAACGTGAGTGAGCTCAGGAGCTTTCTCGGTATGGTGAACCAACTGGGGAAGTTTATTCCAAACCTTTCTGAAAAGGATAAACCACTGAGAGACTTTCTTTCAACCAAGAACATGTGGTACTGGGGGCATGATCAGCAAAAGGCGTTTCACAACCTTAAACAAGAACTGTCTTCTCCTCCTGTGTTACAGCTCTACAACCCGAATAAGCCACAGAAAATCTCCGCGGATGCCTCTTCATTTGGACTGGGGGCAGTCATGCTGCAGAAAGAGGGAGATATGTGGTCACCAGTTGCTTATGCATCCCGATCATTAACACCTACAGAGCAGTGCTACGCTCAGGTGGAAAAAGAAGCGCTGGCTCTTACGTGGGCCTGTGAGAGGTTTAATGACTTTATCCTAGGCCTTCACTTTGAACTCGAAACTGACCACAAGCCACTAGTGAGTCTTCTGGGAGGACAAGCTTTGGATGCGCTTCCGCCGTGGATACAGAGATTCCGTATGCGCTTAATGAGGTACTCATACACAATAAAGCACATCCCTGGCAAAAGTCTCACCACAGCTGACACACTCTCACGCTTACCGCTTACAAACAGTGTTACTGGCGCTGATCCAGATCTTATGGAGGACACTAATATTTACCTTGAATCTGTGCTAGAGGGTCTTCCTACAAGCAGTAAATACCTGGCAGATCTTCAAGAGCAGCTGATGTCTGACAGCGTCTGTTCTCAAGTCATGAGGTACTGTGCAGAAGGCTGGCCGGATCATAACCAGCTACAGAGAGCGGTGAAGCACTACTGGCCAGAGAGAGCTGTTCTGAGTGTGCACAATGGACTACTACTTAGGGGCACAAGGTTAGTTATTCCTGCTAACATGAGAAACTCAGTTTTGGACAAAATACACGAGGGTCACCAGGGTGTGGTTAAGTGCAGATAGCGTGCCCGTCAGGCAGTGTGGTGGCCAGGTTTAAGCAACCAGATCAGTGAACTTGTCCTCAAATGCAGACAGTGCATACAGGAAAGAGTCACTGTAAGAGAGCCTTTAATGCCCACAGATTTACCTGAAAGACCATGGCAGAAGTTAGGTGCTGACTTGTTCGCTCTGAAAGATAAAAACTACCTGTTACTAGTGGACTACTTCTCTAGGTATATAGAGATTGCCCAGCTCAGCCCAACTCGCTCTGCCAATGTCATTGTGCATTTGAAATCAATATTTGCACGTCATTGAATACCAGAGATACTGATCACGGACAACGGCCCGCAGTTTGCATGTCAGGAAATGAAAGACTTCGCAAGTGAATACTGTTTTGAGCATGTGACCAGTAGTCCTAGGTACCCTCAAAGCAACGGCGAGGCGGAGAGAGCTGTCCAAACAGTCAAAAATTTTGGCATCTGGATTGCAGATGCAAAAGCAACAGGCACAGTGACATCCGTCCACCCAACTCCACGGTCCTATGTCATCAGTGGACCGCAGGGAACAATCAGAAGGAACCGCAGTCATCTTGTGCCTTTGCCGATATTAGAGACTCGTACTGAATCACAACCGACCCAGTCTAATGAAAGAAACACTACTGCAGAGATACTTTCTGAGCCACAAGCACAACAAACACCAGATGTTGTTCGAACCAGGTCTGGTAGAGAAGTGGTAAAACCAAAAAGACTGGATCTGTAAAAGAATGCATTAACATTTCTGTTATGCTTTGAATAAGTTCTGAATATGCTTTAATCTAATAAGAGTTTTTGCATAGAAAATGTTCTAATGTCTGCAATAACGGTTTGATAAGGGAAAAGAAAATGTTATGAAAATTGTTAAAATGTTTATGCCCAGAAATTTACAGTTAGCTGACCATTGTGACATGTTAAAAAAAATGCTAATGGTTTGAGTTACAGCTAAGAGTAGTTAATCTACCTTCAGTAAGGGGGATGTGGTGTAATTTATATTACATGTTACCACTAGAGGGCAACACTGGCATGTATGATGTCTGAGTACTGCATAAGCAGACAATAGAGAGGCGAGTGAGAAACACAATGTTGTTGTTGCAGCCTGTTAATAAAGCGGCTCGGTGAACACTCAAGGCAACAGTCTTTGTTTGTAAAAGAACCCAACGCAACAGATGTTTTCTTCATTTGCTGATGTTTTTTCAATTTGCATGTGTTTTCTTAAGTTGCAGCGTGTTGAGCTGTCTCGGCCACCATATATTTCTCATATAACAATATTGGTAAAATTGTGTGTTAGAGGTTTTCACTTATATTAAATGTTAACACTCAAATTACAGTATTTTATGGTAAATGAATGTACCCAAATAAAGTAACAAAAAATTTATAAATAAGTGAGTGTTTTGTTGTTTTTACAGAATTATAAAATAGAATATTCTCTACAAATTTGTTTGTGTGAATATACGTATATATATATATATATATATATATATATATATATATATTTATATATACATATATATATATATATATATATATATATATATATATATATACGTATAGAATATTCTATTTTATAATTCTGTAAAAACAATATTTAGAGGATTTAGGTTGCAACAATTTTACTGTTGTACATTTGGACAGTATGTTAAACAATATACAGTATGATCTTTCTCAACAATGAAGATTAGATGTATGTGTGGTAAAACTGTGTAGAACTGATTTCTACCATTTGTTTTACAGTACAACTGTGCAGGGGCATAGCCATCTTTTCAGAAGTGAGGGGGACAGAAATTACACACACACACACACAGATATATATACAGGGGTGCACATAAGTGGTCCGCAGGTCAGCATGCACGACCAAAAAAAAAATGCGTTATATAAATATGTTCTGACAGCGCATTTGCATACCGACATGGTTGACAGATGTTAATACACAATTCCCATTTTAGATCACAAACTGTACTATATAAGTTTTATTTTCAACCTGAAAGCGTAAATCTAGGCTATGCCATGCCGTTTTCAAAGCACACGTACCCCATGTCCCCCGCGTAATCTATGCCCCTGCAACTGTGGCAGATTTGGTGCTGCATGGCGACGCAACAAAAAATGGGTTCTAGGCATACTAGAAGTCGAGCAGGAAAGAAAACCCATTCTCAAAGTGGTAAGAAGACGGTCAAAAAATTATCTCTTGCCAACAATTATGAAGCACATTCGGATAGGCTCCAGCAAAAACATTGATGAATGGCGAGCTTATCGCAGGGCTTTGACACAGGTAGGCTATGACCATCACACAGTGTGCCACAAGAGGAATTTGGTTGATCCAGTAACCAGAGCCCATACACAACATTTAGAGCATGCATGGAAGAATACAAAATGGATATATGGCGCCACCGTGGCAACAGGACAACTGAACTTTTAAAAGGGCACCTCAAGGTCATTGAATGGGAATACTGGCTTGCCAGGAACCATGCCTCACACATTCTTGGCTGCCTTATACATGACATTAGAAAATACAACTTACATGAATGTGGTTAACCAGACTGCAAAGAACCATATTTTTGTGCATCTTAAACTGTTTAATAAATCTTTATATTGGATAATTAAATGTATTTGGTAACATTGTGTAATTTTACAATTTTAATGAATAAAAAAGTATTTGCATTGGGAATAAATTGTTTCTTTGTACTTTTCTACATAACTTTGATGTTACCTTCTTATAATTACTTAATGATACATTATGACAGTTTAAAAGGAAAACAACTTTTGTCACTTTACTTAAAGCAGACAAAGACCACTAATAAGATGTTGTATGATATTGTGAAGTAAACAATGTCAAGAAAGTAAAACATGGAACGATATATAACCCATTATAGCTTAAGTAGATAATATGTTCAGTGTGTTATAAATCATCACACCCTTAATAGTTATAAGCACAAATAGGTAAGTATTATGTTGCATTGTAACTGTTTATGATCATTTATCAGAGGATACAACACATTATAATATTGTTTATAAGACATTATGTGTAACGTGGTAGCTGACGAGACGTGAGGGGTGCAGATCCATGTGCAAGCTTTTATTTAGAAACATAGTCAAACACAAGAAGGGTCAAACAATGGCTAACAGGTGTGTTGAGGGAAAGACACAAGAGTATTCTGAGAGCATGTTTGGGTCGTCTATCAGCGAGTACAAGAGCAATAGTCCGGGCAGTGGCAAACAGAGTCCAAATGGCAAGACAATAGAGCAAAATCCAAAAACAGGCAAAAGATCAAGGCAACGAGGCAAAAAACAAGACTTGGAAACAGGAAACTCGGAAGTGCTTGGTAAGGTAGCTAGGCTAAACAATACTCGGCAGTGTGTAAGAGGAAGTCCAATGCTTATAAAGCGTGTCTGATGATTGTGCTGTGTAATTTGTGGCAGCTGTGTGTGATAGTTAATAGGTGAATGTGATTGGTGCAATGGAGCATAGGAAATGTAGTCCAGGGTGTACTGTGTAGTGTGGCCACGAATTTAATGCGTAAACAAACCTGCGTGACCATAGCAACCCAGGATTATCAGAGATGTATTTATTAATATTTTATTTTGAATTATGAAAATATTATATTATTTATTATAGAAAATATATTAACCATATGCTTTGGCTACTGGACTTTATTACATGATAATCAGCATTCAAATGAAGTTTATCATGAATAAATGTTACATAAAGTGCATAATATAAGAAAACAGTTTTATCCACCCTACAGTTTTGTCCATTAACTGATCGTCTTTTCCCCATAATATTTGTATATTTTTATTAGACTATTTATTAGTTATATTTTATATTCGTTTATATTCTTTTTTTTTGCTGCTACATTTCGATCTCTTAACGTTCTGAATACTTCTGTAATAATAGCCTAGTGTAAATTCTTGACATGCAAATCGAGCTTTGATTATGCTGACTGCAATTTATTCTGGAATGCATTTTAAATTTAACATATTTCATTTTATTTCGACTAATTAATAGACCATAATTATAAATACAATAATTTCGTTGAGGAATTAATAATTCACGTGGTTTCGTTTGTAAATTAAAACACAACACGCTCATTTATCATCACATGACATCAAAACTGTATTGGCATAATTGTCAGATAAATGATAAATGAGCCTGTTGTGTTTTCATTGACAAATGAAACTATGTTTTGTGCCAGGGCTAAGTTTTTCTGATGGGGCTATAGTCCTGTCAAGCACTGCCCTAGATCCGCCACTGGCATGTAATAAAGTCCGGTAGCCAAGGCATATGTTTAATATAATGATTTAATAATAAAATATTTTCTATAATAAATAATATAATATTTTCTTAATTCAAAATAAAATACTAGTGTATACATCGCTGATAATCCCGGGTTGCTATGGTCATGCAGGTTTGTTTACACATCAAACTCATGGCCACTAGAAAAACATGTTGTTCCCTCAACATAAGAAGTCGTGGCCAGGAGAAATGGATGTCGTTCCCTCAACATAGCATCTTGAGGCCAAATCATAAGGATGACGTTACCTCAACAAAATGATCTCGTGGCTACGACATAATATGACATTCCCACAAGTTAATATGACGTTCCCAGGAATTAATATCTCGTGGCCACAACATATTATCACTTTCCCACCAGATATTGTGTTGTGTCCACAACAAAACTAAGTGAACCGACCATGTCCTCTCCCAGGCACCGTAGTTTTGCATTCTGTTTTCAGTTAAATATGTTTCACAATATCAGAGTTAATATTTTATGAGTATTTATTTTTTTATGTTTTTGTTTTTATATACAGGACAGTACAGAAAAGTGCACAAGTGGAAAAGAGTGGAGCGGATGGCATCAAAAAAGAACTAGAGCTAGGAGACTTTAAAGGATCACCTGAAGCACAACTCCACTATAAATGCACAAGGCTGTTAGTTCTAACATTTTAGGGTCACCTTGGTAGAAATCACATTCCCCTCTCTCTTATGTTGGGCCCTTGGAATCATCCTAACCTCACACCCCCAAACTGTTCAACACATTTTCACTGCACAGATGTAAACATGTCTTCTAATGAGACATAGTATTAAAACATGTTTTCAGAGAAATTTTAGTTTTCCCACAAAATAAAAGATCAACTGGTCATGAAAATAGAAGTGTTTCTCAAAATACTTAAAAATATTCATATTATTTTACAAAAACCTTTAAATATTATTGTACTTGGATTGTTCTTCTACAGGTTTTTAACAATACATCCATGCACAAACACTGTAAGCTAAAGTTTGTGATTAGTTTAATCGGTTTTATACCGTACATTTCCAGAATAAACCTCTGTTTTACAATTTTGAGCATGTGATAGTTTATTGAAGTTGATTGTGAAGCCGTTAGATTTTTAACCATTATAAATGTACAGTGTTGATCTAATTGGGGAAGTTTTAACCCCTGGTCTCCACAGAAATCTTTATGTCAGAGAATGGCACAGAAACTGTCTTTTCTAGATATAAATGGACCAAAATGAACTCAAAATGACTTATAAATGAATATCAGTCCATCGCTTAACTCCATATTCATTTAAATGTAACCCACACATTTGACTATCATGTTATAATCACTTATTGTGTATGTCTTTTAATAACTATTGGATAGCTTAAGGATACATATTAATGACCATCAGTTATTTGTCAAATGTATCATATTCTTGTTATAGGAATCATGTCCAAAATTAGACCCTGCAAGAGCGGGAAAATTCGGACCACATGCTTGATAAGATAACATATGATTTATGATACCCCCGAGCCAAGACAATATCTGATTGGTCAAGACAACATTTGAGGTGTGGCCAACAGGCCAGTTTAAATACTTAGGACACCATAAAATCTTGCTTTTAGCTTTTAGCTTCTAGTTTTGCTACTTAGCTTTTGCTATTAGTCATGTTTGTTTTTAGCTTTTAGCTTTGCTTCTTAGCTTTAGCTTTTAGCCATGCTTTTAGTCATCACTGTTCTTTGAGTGCGGTTCCAGCATGCTTCGGCCTGCATGCCTGCTGCTACTTAGCCACAATGAGAAGAAACACCACCTAGTCTCGTCAAACTTTACTTCTTTTCTTGTTCATTTGAGAGTTTCGTGTTCTGAGTTAAGTTTTGTAACGCCGTGTCTCCGAGGCTGACCTCGAGTGCCCGTTCAACTTAAACCAGCCCACACAACTCCGCGTCTTCAGTCAACGCCCAGCCATGGGTTTCCCAAGACGTCACTTCAATGACTACTGAACTTCCATCCAATCAGCGACATTGGGAAACCCCCTTTCAATGACAACTTTACACAGGAGACGCAAGTAGTGCCTCCAGACATTTGTACTGGTGTATCTAATATAATTTTAACCTCATTGAGGAACTCAATGCGAGGGTTAATTAAGTGATTGATGGCTGTTCATGTCTATGCAATTTCACATATTGCTGTAAACTTGGGACTTCACATTTTCATTCTCTTAAACTCATTCTTCCCTAACGTTCTATCTTCCTGCAACTTGTATGAATGTCTGAGTATGAGTGCGTGTGCTTATGTGTTAGATTCCTAACCTCCCTACATTTGGAAACGCAATCCAAGTTTTAGCATCTCATCCAACGTTGAGATCAATTTAACAGAGATACATGTTGAACATCTGTCGCCTTTGCAGACTCCCTGGTGAGCAGTCCAACTGTAAGGTGCACGGTGTCAATCCTGTCAGACTAAGGAAAGAGATATCAGCATTATTATTGTATTCTTTTGTCCAAAACGAGATTTAATAATATTGTTTACCTTCTTGATTCTTCTTGAACATTTAATTGGGAAAAATGAATTTTCCTCATTTGAAAAACTGAAATTTTGCTTGTCATTTAATTTGTTTTTCACCTCTTTCTCTCTTTCCTCTTCCTCATTAAAGTGACAAAGTCTTCGCATCTCTAGTCTACTTAGACACCCTGAGACCAACACAGTCATCACCACACTTCACTAGTGGTTCACAATCACTGATACAACACTTAGTTGTCCCACCACACATAGGCTTTTACTCCACACAGATCTGTGTTAATCTCTCAATCTGGTTCTTCTAATGTCATCACCTGGAGTGCTGCCAAATCCTCCGCCAAGGCTTTCATTTCTTTACGTCGCATTCCTTTCTAATGTTTGAGCCCTTTTCCTCTTCTTTTTATCACACAATACATTTTCCATACATTATTAATTATTGGGTTTCATATTTGTACTTAACCAAAAGCATTTTTACTACTCAGTAGAAAGTTTAGTTTAAAGCAAATCAAGAATTAATCAAGACAGTACAATTGGAAAATCATCATCTCCATTAACAATATATATATATATATATATATATATATATATGTAGGGAGGTTAGGAATCTAACACATAAGTACACGCACTCATACTCAGACATTCATACAAGTTGCAGGAAGATAGAACGTTAGGGAAGAATGAGTTTAAGAGAATGAAAATGTGAAGTCCCAAGTTTACAGCAATACGTGAAATTGCATAGACATGAACAGCCATCAATCACTTAATTAACCCTCGCATTGAGTTCCTCAATGAGGTTAAAATTATATTAGATACACCAGTACAAATGTCTGGAGGCACTACTTGCGTCTCCTGTGTAAAGTTGTCATTGAAAGGGGGTTTCCCAATGTCGCTGATTGGATGGAAGTTCAGTAGTCATTGAAGTGACGTCTTGGGAAGCCCATGGCTGGGCGTTGACTGAAGACGCGGAGTTGTGTGGGCTGGTTTAAGTTGAACGGGCACTCGAGGTCAGCCTCGGAGACACGGCGTTACAAAACTTAACTCAGAACACGAAACTCTCAAATGAACAAGAAAAGAAGTAAAGTTTGACGAGACTAGGTGGTGTTTCTTCTCATTGTGGCTAAGTAGCAGCAGGCATGCAGGCCGAAGCATGCTGGAACCGCACTCAAAGAACAGTGATGACTAAAAGCATGGCTAAAAGCTAAAGCTAAGAAGCAAAGCTAAAAGCTAAAAACAAACATGACTAATAGCAAAAGCTAAGTAGCAAAACTAGAAGCTAAAAGCTAAAAGCAAGATTTTATGGTGTCCAAAGTATTTAAACTGGCCTGTTGGCCACACCTCAAATGTTGTCTTGACCAATCAGATATTGTCTTGGCTCGGGGGTATCATAAATCATATGTTATCTTATCAAGCATGTGGTCCGAATTTTCCCGCTCTTGCAGGGTCTAATTTTGGACATGATTCCTATAACAAGAATATGATACATTTGACAAATAACTGATGGTCATTAATATGTATCCTTAAGCTATCCAATAGTTATTAAAAGACATACACAATAAGTGATTATAACATGATAGTCAAATGTGTGGGTTACATTTAAATGAATATGGAGTTAAGCGATGGACTGATATTCATTTATAAGTCATTTTGAGTTCATTTTGGTCCATTTATATCTAGAAAAGACCGTTTCTGTGCCATTCTCTGACATAAAGATTTCTGTGGAGACCAGGGGTTAAAACTTCCCCAATTAGATCAACACTGTACATTTATAATGGTTAAAAATCTAACGGCTTCACAATCAACTTCAATAAACTATCACATGCTCAAAATTGTAAAACAGAGGTTTATTCTGGAAATGTACGGCATAAAACCGATTAAACTAATCACAAACTTTAGCTTACAGTGTTTGTGCATGGATGTATTGTTAAAAACCTGTAGAAGAACAATCCAAGTACAATAATATTTAAAGGTTTTTGTAAAATAATATGAATATTTTTAAGTATTTTGAGAAACACTTCTATTTTCATGACCAGTTGATCTTTTATTTTGTGGGAAAACTAAAATTTCTCTGAAAACATGTTTTAATACTATGTCTCATTAGAAGACATGTTTACATCTGTGCAGTGAAAATGTGTTGAACAGTTTGGGGGTGTGAGGTTAGGATGATTCCAAGGGCCCAACATAAGAGAGAGGGGAATGTGATTTCTACCAAGGTGACCCTAAAATGTTAGAACTAACAGCCTTGTGCATTTATAGTGGAGTTGTGCTTCAGGTGATCCTTTAAAGTCTCCTAGCTCTAGTTCTTTTTTGATGCCATCCGCTCCACTCTTTTCCACTTGTGCACTTTTCTGTACTGTCCTGTATATAAAAACAAAAACATAAAAAAATAAATACTCATAAAATATTAACTCTGATATTGTGAAACATATTTAACTGAAAACAGAATGCAAAACTACGGTGCCTGGGAGAGGACATGGTCGGTTCACTTAGTTTTGTTGTGGACACAACACAATATCTGGTGGGAAAGTGATAATATGTTGTGGCCACGAGATATTAATTCCTGGGAACGTCATATTAACTTGTGGGAATGTCATATTATGTCGTAGCCACGAGATCATTTTGTTGAGGTAACGTCATCCTTATGATTTGGCCTCAAGATGCTATGTTGAGGGAACGACATCCATTTCTCCTGGCCACGACTTCTTATGTTGAGGGAACAACATGTTTTTCTAGTGGCCATGAGTTTGATGTGTAAACAAACCTGCATGACCATAGCAACCCGGGATTATCAGCGATGTATACACTAGTATTTTATTTTGAATTAAGAAAATATTATATTATTTATTATAGAAAATATTTTATTATTAAATCATTATATTAAACATATGCCTTGGCTACCGGACTTTATTACATGCCAGTGGCGGATCTAGGGCAGTGCTTGACAGGACTATAGCCCCATCAGAAAAACTTAGCCCTGGCACAAAACATAGTTTCATTTGTCAATGAAAACACAAAAGGCTCATTTATCATTTATCTGACAATTATGCCAATACAGTTTTGATGTCATGTGATGATAAATGAGCGTGTTGTGTTTTAATTTACAAACGAAACCACGTGAATTATTAATTCCTCAACGAAATTATTGTATTTATAATTATGGTCTATTAATTAGTCGAAATAAAATGAAATATGTTAAATTTAAAATGCATTCCAGAATAAATTGCAGTCAGCATAATCAAAGCTCGATTTGCATGTCAAGAATTTACACTAGGCTATTATTACAGAAGTATTCAGAACGTTAAGAGATCGAAATGTAGCAGCAAAAAAAAAGAATATAAACGAATATAAAATATAACTAATAAATAGTCTAATAAAAATATACAAATATTATGGGGAAAAGACGATCAGTTAATGGACAAAACTGTAGGGTGGATAAAACTGTTTTCTTATATTATGCACTTTATGTAACATTTATTCATGATAAACTTCATTTGAATGCTGATTATCATGTAATAAAGTCCAGTAGCCAAAGCATATGGTTAATATATTTTCTATAATAAATAATATAATATTTTCATAATTCAAAATAAAATATTAATAAATACATCTCTGATAATCCTGGGTTGCTATGGTCACGCAGGTTTGTTTACGCATTAAATTCGTGGCCACACTACACAGTACACACTGGACTACATTTCCTATGCTCCATTGCACCAATCACATTCACCTATTAACTATCACACACAGCTGCCACAAATTACACAGCACAATCATCAGACACGCTTTATAAGCATTGGACTTCCTCTTACACACTGCCGAGTATTGTTTAGCCTAGCTACCTTACCAAGCACTTCCGAGTTTCCTGTTTCCAAGTCTTGTTTTTTGCCTCGTTGCCTTGATCTTTTGCCTGTTTTTGGATTTTGCTCTATTGTCTTGCCATTTGGACTCTGTTTGCCACTGCCCGGACTATTGCTCTTGTACTCGCTGATAGACGACCCAAACATGCTCTCAGAATACTCTTGTGTCTTTCCCTCAACACACCTGTTAGCCATTGTTTGACCTTTCTTGTGTTTGACTATGTTTCTAAATAAAAGCTTGCACATGGATCTGCACCCCTCACGTCTCGTCAGCTACCACGTTACACATAATGTCTTATAAACAATATTATAATGTGTTGTATCCTCTGATAAATGATCATAAACAGTTACAATGCAACATAATACTTACCTATTTGTGCTTATAACTATTAAGGGTGTGATGATTTATAACACACTGAACATATTATCTACTTAAGCTATAATGGGTTATATATCGTTCCATGTTTTACTTTCTTGACATTGTTTACTTCACAATATCATACAACATCTTATTAGTGGTCTTTGTCTGCTTTAAGTAAAGTGACAAAAGTTGTTTTCCTTTTAAACTGTCATAATCTATCATTAAGTAATTATAAGAAGGTAACATCAAAGTTATGTAGAAAAGTACAAAGAAACAATTTATTCCCAATGCAAATACTTTTTTATTCATTAAAATTGTAAAATTACACAATGTTACCAAATACATTTAATTATCCAATATAAAGATTTATTAAACAGTTTAAGATGCACAAAAATATGGTTCTTTGCAGTCTGGTTAACCACATTCATGTAAGTTGTATTTTCTAATGTCATGTATAAGGCAGCCAAGAATGTGTGAAGCATGGTTCCTGGCAAGCCAGTATTCCCATTCAATGACCCAGAGGTGACCTTTTAAAAGTTCAGTTGTCCTGTTGCCACGGTGGCGCCATATATCCATTTTGTATTCTTCCATGCATGCTCTAAATGTTGTGTATGGGCTCTGGTTACTGGATCAACCAAATTCCTCTTGTGGCACACTGTGTGATGGTCATAGCCTACCTGTGTCAAAGCCCTGCGATAAGCTCGCCATTCATCAATGTTTTTGCTGGAGCCTATCCGAATGTGCTTCATAATTGTTGGCAAGAGATAATTTTTTGACCGTCTTCTTACCACTTTGAGAATGGGTTTTCTTTCCTGCTCAACTTCTAGTATGCCTAGAACCCATTTTTTGTTGCGTTGCCATGCAGCACCAAATCTGCCACAGTTGCAGGGGCATAGATTACGCGGGGGACATGGGGTACGTGTGCTTTGAAAACGGCATGGCATAGCCTAGATTTACGCTTTCAGGTTGAAAATAAAACTTATATAGTACAGTTTGTGATCTAAAATGGGAATTGTGTATTAACAGCTGTCAACCATGTCGGTATGCAAATGCGCTGTCAGAACATATTTATATAACGCATTTTTTTTTTTGGTCGCGCATGCGGACCTGCGGACCACTTATGTGCACCCCTGTATATATATATATATATATCTGTGTGTGTGTGTGTGTAATTTCTGTCCCCCTCACTTCTGAAAAGATGGCTACGCCCCTGCACAGTTGTACTGTAAAACAAATGGTAGAAATCAGTTCTACACAGTTTTACCACACATACATCTAATCTTCATTGTTGAGAAAGATCATACTGTATATTGTTTAACATACTGTCCAAATGTACAACAGTAAAATTGTTGCAACCTAAATCCTCTAAATATTCTTGAAAGTTGCCACTACAGCAGACTTGTTGATGTCTGATAAATTTGCAGTACCTTTCTCTTATGTGAAAATTTGCTCTCATCTATTAGGACAACGCAGTGACTACCTCCAACCTTCATTTGTCCTAGGTGCCGAAGTTTCTTAACTGCCTGTATACAGACCTTAGTAAAAAACATAAATATTATGTGTCTGTTTCAAGTAGACATTCGCAGTATGCACTGTGAACAAAACATTTTAAACAATATGGTGGACAGAAAACATTTCAGTAAATGTTCTGTTCTTAGTAATATTCTCATAATTTATTCCATGGCAAATGGTGGAGTCAGTGATTTTGAGATGGACATATACTGACATCTAGCAACATGCACACAGTATGTAAAGAATTAAATAAGGGCATTTATAGAGATACAAATTATATTTGGAAAAGCATATTGTCATTTTAGTTTTGCTCTTTTCAGATCAGTATATAAATAAAGTTATTATTTACCTGGGTCATATGTTTTCATATCTGATAAGGTCAAGTCAAGTCAAGTCTGCTTTATTGTCAATTCTTTCACATGTACAGTACATACAAACAGAGAATTGAAATTGCACAAATTACCATTAATTAATGCATAAATTAATGTGTGAATTATGCATTACTTCATACATTAATATCTCATGAATTCAGGAACTAACATGAGTTCATAGTCTTTCATTCATGACTTCATGGATGAACAACACCTTAATTAAGACATTAAGTAAGGTGAGTACATCATCATGATTTATGATTTATTACACATGATCATGATGTTTTCTCTGTTCACAAAAAACAAGGTCTTTACTATACATTGTGGATAAAGCTATGCTTAGGGTAGATGATTAAAAAAAAGCATTATTTTGTGCATGTAAGACTACTTGTATGTGCATGTAAGACTACTAAAAAAAATCCACATTACCTCATGCATGCTGAAGTTATCAAGCATGATGATTTCTTCTTCTTAGTAGCCTCTAGGTAAATGGACAGACCCCAACATTGGCCAATCACAGCATATATCACGTGCATTCTGTTAACATCCAAATACTGTATGTAGTTATCATTAACTATGCATTAGCTTCTCATGACTTCATCATGTTTGTGGCCCCTTAACTAGAGTGGTGACCAGACTCCCAACATTGGCCAATCACAGCACATAGTATGTGAATTCTGTTAACATCCGAATACAGTAGTCATCCTTAACTATGCATTAGCTTCTTATGATTTCAACATGTGTGTGGACCCTCAACTAAAGTGGTGTTCAGACCCCACATTGGCCAATCACAGCATATATCACGTGCATTCTGTTAACATGGAAATACAGTAGTCATCCTTAACTATGCAGTTAATGTGTGTGGCCCCTCAACTAAAGTGGTGATCAGACCCCAACACTGGCCAATCACAGCACATATCACGTGCAGTACATAGTATGTGAATTCTGTTAACAACCAAATAAAGTAGTCATCATTCATTATATACTTTATAATATTAATCTGTATATCTTTATATATTTTTTGAATCATCTGCCATAAGCATATGGCGTTATTTCCCTATCAAATGTCGAGAGCGAATTATTGTAGCGCGAAAGTACATTAATATAATGCGCGAATATCTCTGCTCGCGCGCGGAATATGATGTGCCCGAGCGCAAATCTCTCTGTTCGCGCTCAGAATATAATGTGCGGAGCGCAAATCTCTCTGCTCGCGTGCGGAAACTGGGCACGCGCTCTCAGATACACGTTGCTATTGTAAGAATTTTCTCTGGGCTCGCTCAGAGAGTATGCCTGCACTGAAAATGTGTTCAGTGCAATCGCGAATCTCTCCTCTTCGCTTAAAGTAAGCATGTATGTGCTTAGACTGTGTCCCGTACGTTCGCGCATGGCCAAGTACTCTTCTCTTCGATTTCTTTCTCTTCGCTGTCAAAACGGCAACAACCAATCAAAAATAGGCTTCAACGACTGACCAAAGAAAACACGACATCGTACATGGAATCTTATTGGTTGATATTGAACCGCACATGGAACACATGGAATAAGTTCACTGAAGTTAAATCAAGACAATACATTTGACATATTTAACATCAAAACAAATAAAACTGGTTACCTGAGATCGTCTTGATTGAACTTCAGGAGACTCCGCAGTCTCCTCCCTGATGGCAGCAGACTGAAGAAGCTGTGTGACAGGTGTGTGGGATCATCTGTGATGCAGAGTGCTATACGGGTGAGGCAAGTTCCGTAAATGTCCCGGAGGGAGGAGAGAGACACCAGTGATCTTCTCAGCTGCTCTCACTATGCCTTGTAGAGTCTTCCGGCAAGACTCATTGCAGGCACCATACCACAGAGTGATGCAGCTCGTTAGAATGCTCTCGATGGTGCCTCTGTAGAAGGTTTACATGATGGGGGCGGGCTCTGGCTCTTCTCAGTTTGCGGAGGAAGTAGAGATGCTGCTGTGATTTATTGGCCGGCGCTGCTGTGTGATGATTGTGTTGAATGCTGAACTGAAGTCTATGAACAGCATTCTGATGTTTGAGTCCTTTTTGTCTATATGTGTGAGTGCTAAGTGGAGGGCAGTTGCGATGGCGTCATATGTTGAGCGGTTGGACCGATATGCAAACTGGAAGGGGTCCATGAAGGGGGGGAGGGCAGACTTGATAAAGTGCATGACTAGCCGTTCAAAGCACTTCATTATAATAGGAGTAAGTGCAACTGGACGGTAGTCATTGAAGCAGGATGGAGAAGGCTTCTACGGGACTGGAATGATGGTGGTAGCCTTGAAGCATGTGGGGACAACAGCCTGACTAAGTGAGATGTTGAAAATGTCTGTGAAGACATCAGTGAGTTCCACTGTACAGTCTCTCAGTACATGCCCAAGAATGTTGTCAGGACCTGGAGCTTTGTGTACATTGATCCTGCTGAAGGATCTCCTCACGCTGTCTGGGGTCATCAGACCGGGAGCATCAGACCGGACCGTCGCCGGGAGGAGGTGGAACTTTCTGTGCGGTGGTGCTGTTTTGTTTCTCAAAGCGAGCGAAGGCGGCGTTCACCTCGTTCAGCAGAGAGATGTTGCTGTCACAGGTCCGTGGTGGGGGCTTGTAGTCCGTAATGGTCTGTATCCCCTGCCACAGGCTCAGAGTGTCTCTGCTGTCACTGAATTGATGGGCTATCCTCCTGGAGTACTGTCTCTTAGTCTCTCAAATGCCACGGGATAGGTTGGCCCTGGCTGTCCTCAGGCCTACCTCATCTCCAGCTCTGAAGGAAGCGTTCCGTCTTTTCAGGAGTATGTAGACCTTTCCTGTCATCCACGGCTTTTAGTTGGCCCAGACAGTGATAGTCTTTGTGACTGCTACATCATCAATACACTTGTTGATGTAGGCAGTGACAATCTCAGTGTACTCTTGGAGGTCTGGTCTTATTGTATGTGGCAACCTGCTTAAACATACTCCAGTCAGAGGTGTCAAAGCTTGAAGAGCCTCTGACAACCCTTCCGGCCACACTTGAATTTGTTTGTGAACAGGTTTGGTGACTTTAACGAAGCAGGCATTAGCATTACAGTGATGTGGTCTGAGGCACCAAGGTGGGGGAGGAGGAGGGGGTGGGGGGCCTTGTAGGATCCTCTCTGTGTGGTGTAAAAAAGACTAAGATGTTTTTACCTCGTGTCGGAAGGTAAATGTGTTGGTGTATTTTTGGGAACACACTCTTTAAGTCTGCATGGTTGAAATCCCCAGCTATGATGAGAAAAGCATCTGGGTGGGCTGTCTGCTGCTCACTGATGTGCTGGTACAGTTCATTTAGTGATTCGTTCCTGTTGCTTTTGTTGTTGTTCTGGGGAATGTAAACAGCAACGAGCAGTATGGCTGTATTTTCCCTCGGTAGATAGAACAGCCGGCACTTAATAATCATAAACTCCACCAGGGGTGAGCAGTGTTTGCAGACCACAACAGCATCGCTGCACCAAGCATCATTGATGTAAACGCAAAGCCCACTACTGCGGGTTTTTCCTCGTGCTACAAGAGCTCTGTCCACTCGATAGCATGTCAGCTGATCGAGCTGAATATTCCTCTCACGTCGCTTGTGGCGCCTCCGCTGTGTGGGAAATGCAGTAGTGGGGGTTGGTGATGGTGTAGGCCTCCGGAGCAGACGAGGTCCCGCAGCTCCTCCGTGTGTGCAGACAAATTTGGTTCTGCTGACATCCAGCAGAAACTCACGGCTGTATGCGTGCTTAAAGACAAGTAAAGTTTCCCAACAGTAAACAGATTCCCTGTTCTATTTCTGATGTTGTCCAAGTGCTTTGCAATGATCGGTTTGTCGCCTTCAGTGTAGACAGCTTTTATCTGTTGCGGTACAACGTGATAACGATCGCGTGTGGTGTACACATGGTTTTAGAAAGCAGGTAGGTGGAAGTAGTGCAGCTCACTAGGTCTTGGGATAGACCCTAATTTCTATTTAAAGCCTTCACAAACCTAGGCATTTGTGGCAAACTATCAGTTGATTTGAAATGTTATCATCATAATTCAAGACAGATTGCAAGGAAGTCTACTTTCTGCAAAGACAAGCCAAAAAATGTATGGTAATCATAATTTCATTATTCCTTTAAACCTTTCCTACTGCTGCAGTCATTCGAGATAGAGTTCTGCTGCTTGAAGCCACACCATCCCTCCATCAGGTCTATCTTATTCTTAGACCTTGGGAAAACCTGACACAAAAGAAATGTTAAAATTATGTTTTAAAACATTAAAATAATATGAAAACTATACAACTAAATATATATATATATATATATATATATATATATATATATATATATATACTGTATATGGGTTAATACAAGTAGCGATACATGTATACATGTATTCATACCCAGGGGCGCCATAACGGCCTGGAACATAATGTATTACGGTCTTTTGGATTTATTACGGTCTTTTGGAATCAGATGTGTTTTTATAATTTTGACAAAATACATATTGTCTGAAAGGTCTGAGTCTCAAGATTCCATATTTTGTTATTTTTCGTCAAAAGCAATACTGACAAAGAAATTTTGTCATTTGTGACAGAAAACTGCATAAAATAATGGCACCTGGTGGCTGCTTGAGTTATAACTTTTTATATTAAAGGGTTACTCCCAAATTGTTGTCATTAATCACTTACACTCATGTCATTCCAAACCCATAAAATGTTTGTTCATCTTCTGAAAACAATTTAAAATATTTTGGATGAAAACAGTGAGTGACTGTCTCATAGACTGTCAAGTAAATAACAGTGTCAAGGTCCATAAAAGATATGAAAAGCATCGTCAGAATAGTCCATCTGTCTCCTCTGTGTCACTTCCACATCAGTGTAGCGCCATTTTGGCGAATCTGAGCTGTACGCAGGCAGCGTTTTCTACATATATTTATGCTTTGATTTGAAAGAAAACAGTGCATCCTGTCTCGCGGCTGACACAGAAAAACGTACAGCTACGCTGATGTGGAATGAAACAGAGGAGACAGATTGTTGAATAAAGTCGTTATTTTTTTGTTTTCTTTAGAGTAAATTTAAACTTGTATAACTTTTCAATATTTTAATATTTTTAAATTATATCACTTCTGCAGTGATCTGCAGATTATCTTCTTTAACCCTCCTGTTCCCCTCAAATCTGATAACATTTGTTATCATTTTGACCCCAGTAATTTAAACCTCCAGAATATGTTTTTTTTATTTTTTTTTTTACCGTCTCTGACCAGCTCTGAATAATATGTGAAATCAGTCTCATGAATGGGCGTGACATAATAGGCGGGTGACGTAGTGACCAGAAAGCTATAAAAGAACGTGAGGTGGAACAGGCGTCAGCTTCTAGGAATGAAGCGAACTCTGGCAGGGATGCCGGAAGTATGGCTTTGAGACACAGCGTCTCGTTCCCTTCGGGGAACCATGGTTACATATGTAACCTGGGACGTTCCCCTTTAGGAACTCGAGCTGCGTCCAAAACGCTATGGGAACGAGAATGCCCATGCCGCCAGACTTGCAAGTCCCTGCCTAGTGTGTATAAAAGGAGCACAATTAAGGCAAGAGAAAGAAGAGCCGTAAGTGGCTCGCAGATCTAAAACATTAAATCTGATGAATGTGAGGGGCGTGGACCGTCCAGCTGCATTGCAGATATCCTGTATAGACACACCTGACAAGAAGGCCTTGGAGGATGCCCTACGTTGGTTCAAGTGAGCCTTGACTCCTAATGGTGTGGGGAGATCAGAGGACTCAAGGTTTTAGGATAGGATCCTAATCAACCACTTCTTCTGGCCGGAGGCCTCAGCCTCAGTGCACAGCAGAGGAAACATGTAACCAGAGGGTGTCTGCCCACTGAATGGCCACCAAGAGGGGTGCGGTAGACTGTAATGGCCGGCACGTAGACCCTCAGGGTGGAGTGGGTCAAACCTGCAGAGAGAAGGGCCTGCAGGAACTCCAGAACTGTCCCAACTGGGCAAATAACTGGGTCGTGCTGGCAGTCTTCGCACCAGGAGGTAAAAGGTTTCCACCTCAAGGTGTATAGTTTCCTCATAGAGGGAGTTCTAGATTGAAGGATGAACTCACCAACCTCGGTTGAGAGACCAAAAGCTACAAGATGTGCCCCCTCAGGGGCATATTGCATTTTGCCCTTCCAGTGTCAGCATTCCAAAGGTTTGCTGTTGCTTCTCCTTTTGCCTTGTAGACTCCTGCCAAAATGAGCAACCCAATGTAGGCTTTCAAGTCATTCACATCAAAGTCTTTCCCTCCCCCATGGCATGGGAAACATCAAAGTTCTCAAGAATTATGTCCCATGTCATGTGAACTACTTCAGATGTGGTTATGTTAGAGCCCTAAAACAGAGGGAAGTTTTTTGAATATAATATTGAATCTGTAAAATTATAATGAACATTATATAATTATAACATGTTATAGTGACCTCAATAAAACAACCAAAACAAATGTGTGTGAAATTTTTATATTTCATTTATTTCATATTTTTAGATTTCAAATTGACCCCAAGGAACACAGATGCTACAAAATGTGTACAGGACATTTAAAAAATATCAGCAGGTTAATTTTATGTTTACAGAGTTGTCCCCATTAAATTAGGAAAATTCATTAAATCTGAAAAAAAAAAATTAATAATGTATTTACAGACGTTAAATATTGAATGGGGTCAAATTGACCCCAAAGTTAATAGGAGGGTTAAAAAGATTGCTCATGAATTATAACAATTTAAGTGTGGATAAAGCACTTTCACGTCTATTTTCAAAAATGGGGGGTGACGTTTAAGGGGTTAAACGCTTGCACACTCAACTAAAGGTGTCTCCCAGCCGGCAGCTCTACAGATGTCTGCTATCAAGGCGGCCAGTGCCAAAGCCCAGGAGGATGCCACAGCTCTTGTAGTGTGTGCACTCACTCCAAGGGGGCACGGTAAGCAAAAGTCCTGATATGCTAAGACTATAGCCTCCACTATCCAGTGGGCAAGTCTTTGTTTGAAGACACCCTTCTGCTGTCCTCCCAAGCCGACAAAGAGCTGGTCTGAGGTCCTGAAGCTCTGCGTACACTCCATGAAAATGTGCAAGGCGCAAACTGGACAGAGCAAAGCGATGGCTGGGTCTGCCTCCTCCCAGGGCAGCGCTTGCAAGTTCACCATCTGATTCCTGAAAGGCATGGTGGGAGCTTTGGGCAGGTATCCAGGCCGGGGTCTCAGAACTACGTGAGAGTTGGCTGGCCCGAATTCCAGGCACGTATTGTCGACTGAAAAATGCCTGCTGGTCCCCGACCCTCTTGACCAAAGCCAATGCAGTGAGGAGCACTGTCTTCAGCAACAGAAACTGAAGCTCTACTGACTGCAGGTTCAACGATACGGTGTTTCCCGAAACCATAGTTAAACTGAACATTCGCAAACTGTATCGCAAATTTGTGTCATTGGAATGACAGCTCTTCACCTGTGGTTAGAGGCATAGTTCGCTGTTAGTTTGCTGTGTCGATGTCATTGATTGCACCGCATCTGGACTGTGTTTCTATTAAGAGTTATCGACCCTATGCCCTATTACTTAAGAAGATTTTACCAACCACTTTGAGTGAATTAAAAGACTTACCCCTGGTTTCACAGACAGGGCTTAAGACTAGTCCAAGACTAAAATGTAAGTCTGAGCTGTTTCCACTGAAATAAACTTGCACTGACTGATCTTAAAAATATATCAGTGCCTTTTTAGTTTTAAGATGCACATCGGTAATGTTTTTTTTCTAAGCATGTTTATAAAAATTACTTAAATGTCCTAATGGATCTATGGTCTAATCCTGGCTTAGTCTAAGCCCTGTCTGTGAAACCGGGCCTTAAAGTTGTGGTTTAAGTTTATTACTTTATTCGCCTTCTTTATTATTATTACAAATTCAGTTTGAAACTATATAGCAGCATGGACCTCGCGATTATTCTCCCTCCGAAGTGCCCTCTGAAAGCATTAAACATGCAGATTGGAACGCAGCCATCGTTTCCTTTGTGTAAAGAAACGGCGAGTTTGTCAAGTGAGTTATCTTTGTAAAACATTTCAAAATACATATTTCTCATATAACAATATTTGTAAAACTGTGTGTTAGAGGTTTTCACTTATATTAAATGTTAACACTCAAATCACAGTATATATATATATATATATATATATATATACAGTACAGACCAAAAGTTTGGAAACATTGCTATTTTTAATTTTTTTGAAAGAAGTTTCTTCTGCTCATCAAGCCTGCATTTATTTGATCAAAAATACAGAAAAAAACTGTAATATTGTGAATTATTAATACAACTTAAAATAATTGTTTCCTATTTGAATATACTTAAAAAAAAAAATTATTCCTGTGATGCAAAGCTGAATTTTCAGCATCATTACTCCAGCCTTCAGTGTCACATGTAACATCCAGTCTATCACATGATCATTTAGAAATCATTCTAATATTCTGATTTATTATGAGTGTTGGAAACAGTTCTGCTGTCTAATATATTTGATGAATAAAAGGATAAAAAGAACTGCATTTATTCAAAATAAAATAAAAAATTCGAATAATATATATTCTAATAATATATTTTCTTTACTATCACTTTCTATCAATTTAACACATCCTTGCTGAATAAAAGTATTGATTTTATTTTAAAAAAGAAAGAAAAAAAAATTACTGACCCCTAATTACTGACCAGTAGTGTATATTGTTATTACAAAATATTTATATTTTACAAACATAGCTTCTTTTTTTTTTTTTTACTTTTTATTCATCAAAGTATCCTAAAAAAGTATCACGTTCTGAAAAAATATTAAGCAGCAGAACTGTTTCCAACTTTGATAATGAATCATCATATTAGAATAATTTCTAAAGGATCATGTGATAATGATCCTAAAATTTCAGCTTTGCATCACAGAAATAAATGATAATTTAAAGTATAATAAATTTAAAAACAATTATTTGAAATTGTAATAATATATCACAATATTAAATTTTTTTCAGTATTTTTTGATCAAATAAATGCAGGCTTGATGAGCAGAAGAAACTTCTTTCAAAAACATAAAAAATATTTATATATATTGTTAATGGAGATGATGATTTTCCAATTGTACTCTCTTGATTAATTCTTGATTTTCTTTAAACTAAACTAAACTAAACTTTCTACTGAGTAGTAATAATGCTTTTGGTTAAGTACAAATATGAAACCCAATAATTAATACTGTATGGAAAATGTATTGTGTGATTTCACTACCATTAAGAAACTGCTTACTTGCATGAAATGTATGTATTGACTGATTTAGAGTAGAAAGCACTTAGAGTAGAAAGGAATGCGACGTAAAGAAATTAAAGCCTTGGCGGAGGATTTGGCAGCACTCCAGGTGATGGCATCAGAAGAACCAGCTTTCGACGTCTACGTATAAAAGACTGAGAGAGAGACTTGACGGACGGATACTGAATAGTGTAGTATCCCTCGACGCCTGATACCAGCTGATTGTATCTTGATTTTGTAACTTTACTATTGTCACGTACAGTGATACAAGGAACACGGAAGAGATCCAAATGCAGGTAAAAAGGTTTATTGAGGGCAATCCAAAAAGCATAAACAGTCCAGGCAGGGTCAAAACCAGAAAATCCAAACACATAAAACAAAACAAGAACACACGGGAAGAGCAGACTCTGGGAGGTATCATACATAAGACAAGGACTCCGTGACAAAGACTCAGACAGACCAGGTATAAATACACAGAAGGATAATGGGGAAACAGGAGACAGGTGGGGAACAATCAATTAACTAGAACAAGGAGGAAGGTGACCAAATAAGGGAACAGGAAGTGATAATATGATAGACACCGTGGGAACTGAGGACACCTAGTGGATACCCAGGGAACACAACCCAGACAATGTGACAACTATTGTACTTATATATAACTTTTGTTAACTTTAATAAAACTTATATTATATTATTGACAAGTTATTGTCTACCAGAGTAGTAATTTAAGAGCAGTAAGCAAGATAAATAGCTGAATAAAATGAATGTTAAATAGCTGAGGTAATATATAAATTACTACATAAAAGATGACTAAACGGAGAGAAAGCCAAGAAAGGGCGGAAATAGACTATAAAAGAAACACCAAGAAAGGGTGGAACAGTATTTGCAAATACAACCCAGAAAGGGAAAAAAATTACTGTTATAATACAACCCAGAAAGGGAAAAGAGTACTGTTATAATACAGCCCAGAAAGGGAAATATTACTGTTATACTTCAACTCAGAAAGGGTTAAATGTGCACATAAGAAATAAATTAAAGCACGAAGATAACAGTAATAGGCCTATAACAAGGCAAAAGAAACCGCTAAATAGAGCTATATTAAAGAGGCTAAGCTATGGCAGCAAAAGCTAAAGCAATATTTTTATTCAAGCATATACATGGGGCGATTCTCGTGTATTAGGATGGCAAAAACTAGCCTTACAGGCAGAGACATCCGTCCAGGAGACGGACCCAGGAGAAATACGTATTTGGCTTCCCTCCAAGGAGGGGCTGCAGTTAGGAAACTTCACGGAAAGTGAAGTAGGTCTAGCAGTATTGCGATGGATGCAAGAACTAGCAAAAAATGAAAAATGTACCTTACAATTACAGTGCAAAACACCAGAGGCAGAAAATATAATCAAAACCATTAGCAAAAAGAGGAAAGGCAAAATATGCCGTGTTTCCACTGCAGGAACTAGGAATTTTGGCCTGGTACTTGGTGTGTTTCCACCGAAGGAACAAGGAACCAGGAACTAAATAAATAAAATAAAAATAAAAAATGCCCCTCAGAAAGTCCCTGCTGGCGAGGTAGTACTTTTTCAAAGTTCCGGAACTTTCGCGGGTGGACCTTGGGCGCTAATCATGCTGATTGGTTGAGTTCACGCAGCATAGAGTTCAACCACCATTTATTTGGATCATTTTCAAAATATTACTGTTATTGTGTCATGAAATGTAATTTTAAAAGTATTTCAGGCGATAATGTAGTTGTTTAAAACTTAAATCTGTGGTTTATTTATAAAGACAGTGCCTATTTAAAACATGTGTTTTGATGATCTCGGAGACGGTGAGCTCCACACGATCAGCGGGAGCTCAGTGCTTATGTATCTGCCCGGAGCAGCCTCACCTCGGCTAGACCTTCTGATATGTCTAGACCTGCTGGCTCTGATGCCTCTTTAGTGAGCAAACATAACATATAATTTGTTTTGGGTAAATCTAACAGGTAATCTTTGGTCTGTATTCGATTTATCTATATGTTAAAATGAAAATAAAAAAGGCAAATTTATATAATATTTTGTTTCATTGTAATTGCTGTATATATACACATTTCCCTGAACGAAGTACATTTCTGCAGCTGTTATTATTTTTAAATGAAAACGAAAGGAGGCAGTGGTATTTGATATCCTATTTTGTTTTATTGTAAATATACAGAGAGGAAAATTGCAGTAGCCATGGTCAGCTGACTGAAGTTATCAAGTACGCTGCTGTTTGCAGATTTACCGGATTTGCGTCATCGCGGAGATCACACTCCCGAGTCGAATGCACAAAGTCTGAACTACCAAGGATGCACGTCCAAAATCAGCATACTTCCCGGTACTTTAGACCGCGGTGGAAACGCAGAAAGCAACAGGTCTGGGGGGAAAAAAAGTTCCTGGGGAAAAAAGTTCCTGGTACAAATGTTCCGGGTAGTTTCGGTGGAAACGCGGCAATAGAGATTAATGGCGTGCGGTAAGGTTAAGACATGGAAAGAGTTAAAAGATACCAAATTGGTATCAATGACTTCGAACAAGCGGAAGAAATCCAATTGACAATACCAATAATTGAAAATGAGGACCGGGACAGTGTTATTACCATAGCCCATCAACAGACCCCTACACCAGATTCATATGAGCTACAAATAGGCAGAATAAGACTGCTTATTAGAGACAGTTTACTCAAAAGAACAGAAGGAGGCGTTGTAATACTAAATAGAAATAAACAAATGATAACTGGCTCTGGAACAGCTGGGGCAATTTTCAATAAATTAGGTAAACAGGCATTACAGTAGATTGAAAGTATGAGAGCCCAGCTCGGACCACAACACGCAGCGACAGTGAGAATCAGAGATGTATAGTAACGAAGTAGAACTACTTCACTACTGTACTTAAGTACTAAAAGGCGGTATCTGTACTTTACTAGAGTATTATTTTTTTCTCCTACTTCCACTTTTACTTCAGTACATATTTTCGATTAGTTTAATACTTTTTCTCCGATATTTTTTTTATGTGCTGCATCGTTACTCGTTACTATTATAAAAATGTTACGAATCATTCCATTACAAACAGAACTGTAGATGGCAGGTTTGATGAAGCTGGTACATCATTGAGCGAATCAAACGATTAAGAAGACTGCGCGTGCTGACTGAACTGCTGTGAAGAGAGAGATGAACACAGAGCCGAGCCAGATAATGACTCGTTCACGAGTCAAGAACCGGTTGCATCGGTTTTCGGATCACCAGTAGTTCTTTCTGACAGTTCGATTCAATAAACCAGTTGAAGAAAACAGTTCACTGTTTCTTTTGCGCTCGACGTAATGGCGTCATTGGCGTTGACTGCAAGCCTTCGGTTTACCTGGGCTCATAACATTAGCACAGAATCAGTTCAGAATCAATCACCAAAAGAATCAGTTCGGTTCAGACGCTCTGTGTGTCGGTTTGCTTTCACGCTGAATCACACTTGCGCAGTATCATCAGCTCCTCGGTTCTCGAATCGGACACGTCTGACAGAAACGGTTCTTGACCACTGATCTATAATATAAGTTATATATATAGATCAGTGTTCTTGACTCGTGAACGAGTCAGTCTGTTGTTCGTTATCTGGCTCGGCTCGGTGTTCATCTTCAGTTCTCTCTTCACAGCAGTTCAGTCAGTGTACTGTTTGAGTAAATGAATTACTCCGGGATATTGGTTTGTTTTAACTCAGAGGGAGTGTCAGCCACATTAAACAAGTTAACAGCTTAAGTCATTTGTGGATTAATGCGTATTGGAGACGCGAACCGTTTAAAACGATTCAGTTCGATTTGGTGAACTTCTCCTCTTCTTTCGTGTGTCGTCATCAAATGTCCAGCTCAGTAGAACTCAGCCACGTTCTCATCTCAGGTCCCACGTCGAAGAGGCCGGCCTCCGACGGTGGTTTATACAGTGGACAAGTGGTGATTATGTGCTCAGCGGTCTGCTCTGGCTCCCCACACTCACACACTGCTCTGTCCTCCAGGCCCCACCTCCTCATCGATGCTTTGTAACGTCCAACCCCAGTTCACAGGCGGTTTAGCAGAGTCCATTGCCAGCGTGGCAGATCCTCTCCTTCAAGAGCGCCTCCAGGGTCATAGATGTAACGGTGGATTCGTGAGGGCCCTGCTGACTTCCACTCCTGCTTCCAGGCTGCCGGGAGCCATGCCTCTGTAGACAGGTCCTCAGGGATGGGCCTGAGCAGGTCTTGTGCCGCCTTGTTGTACGGGTGGAGGGACTTCAGTATATGAGGAGGCAGTGCTGTTGTGGTGGTATTGTGCAGGATATGCCAGTTGTATCTTTGGGCTTTCCTTGCAAGAGCGAGGGTAGCAGCCTCTCGTCGGAGGCCGGCCGGGGAAATTCCCGCTAGTGTTGGCAGATGGTAGACAGGGGTAGATTTCAGGCAGCCAGTTATAGTCCGAAGGGTGTTTATGGGGTGTTTATGGCAATGTCGACTTTCCTGGCGTGTGGGCTTCTGCACCAGGCTGGGGCAAAGTATTCAGCCGTGGAGAAGATGAGAGCTACTGTTGATATTCGAAGCACCTTGGCAGTTGCACCCCAGCTAGTACCAGCGAGACGTCGAATTATTGCGACCCTTGATGACACTTTGGCTGTCACTTCTTCAAGGTGTTGTTTGAATGTTAGAGATCTATCCAGGCGTACGCCAAGGTACCGTGGGACTTGCTGGAACTCAAGGCGCTTGTTATTAACGAAAATGTCCAGTTCCCGTCTGGCCTCACTGTTGTTCAGGTGGTAAGCTGCTGCAACTGTCTTGCCGATGCTGAGCTGTAAACGCCACTCACGCAGGTAGGCTGCCAAGGTGTCCATGTCCTGGTTTAGGCTGGCCTGCATCTGCTCCTATGTTTGTCGTCTCGTCATAATGGCCAGGTCGTCAGCGTAACCATATTTCCGGGATGTTGTTTCCGGTAAGTCGTGGATGTAGATATTGAATAACATCGGTGCGAGGACAGAACCCTGCGGAACACCATTCCTCAGCCTTCTAAGCCTGCTGCATTGACCGTCACTGGTCTTTAAGGTGAAGCTGCGGTTCGTCACCATCTCAATGATGAACTTCACCATGTGTCGGTCGGGAATGATCTTTAGTAGCTTTAGGTGGAGTCCGCGGTGCCAGACGGTATCGTAAGCGGCTGTGAGATCAAGCAACACTACTCCAGCCTTCTGTTTTTCCTGAAAGCTGTCCTCAATGTCTTGGGTGAGCAGTGTCACCTGGTTAACCGTTGACCGACCGCGCCGGAAGCCAGCTTGTTCCCGTGGGAGTTGAGGGTCCACTATTGGCTCGATACGATTATAGATCAGCCTCTTCAGGGTTTTGAATGGGACGCAGAGCAGTGAGATGGGTCGGTAGGATTTGGGGTCTTCAGCAGGCTTGTTTGGTTTTGGAAGGGCTATGACAGCAGCGCGGCGCCATATCTTCGGGAGCTTGGACCTCCGAAGGCATGTCGAGTAGAATGAGCAGAGCCATACAGATGTTCTTACACTCTGGTGAGTCACAAACTCAGGGTGGATGTAATCATGTCCTGGTGCTTTCCCTTGTTTGGTCTTACTCAAGGCAGTCTGGAGTTCAGCTGTTGTAAATTCCCCTGACAAGTTGGCGTCCACACTAGCTGCTCTACACAGGGAAGTCACCTGGTGTGATGTTGTGCGGGCAAAGTTCTTATCAGCATCAGGGAAACAGCTGTTCTTAAGGAGCTGGGATGCGATGGCATTTGCTGTTATTGGGCACCGGGAGGTCGATGGTGTTCTACCTGTCAGCTGGTTTATTGTCCGCCTTACGGCTGGAGTGGGTGAAGTCAATTGACTGAACTACTTCTGTCCACCTTGACCTTCGGGTGGCATCTAGCTTCTGCAGAAGTACCGTTGCAGATTCTTCCACTTCCTCCCTGAAGCTTGCCTGCTGGTGGACATGCAGGAGGTGGCTGCACTCTCCATCCCAGCCCGGGATGTAGTTTGTGTTAAAGCCATGGGGGATGGTTTTCCTTGCTGCCCCAAGGAGTACTCTGCAGTAGGCTGCATACCCAGCGTCCACGTTGGCGTTCCCTGGGTCTGGGAGACAGAATTATGTCTTTTCTGTCTCCTCAGTGAATGACTGCCAATTTGATTTGTTTTTTTTGTTTTTTTTTGTTTTTTAAACAGATTTGGTGAACTGTTTCAAAAAGATCCGGTTACATCGAATGATTCGTTCGCGAACCGGATATCACAAACTGCTTTGTTTTGAACTGTCTGTATTTGCATATTATAAAATGTATTTTCGATGCTTCAAAAAATTCTAACTGATCCTCTGATGTCACATGGACTACTTTGATAATGTTTTTCTTACCTTTCTGGACATGGACAGTAATCATTTGAAATAGTAAAAACAATATGTTCAAACTTTTGACTACTTTCTTTAATAACTACATAACACAATATTTGTACTTTTACTTTCAGTACTTGAGTAGTAAATTTAAAAATAGACTACTTGCAATACTTAAGTACAAAAAATGTTGAATACTTTAGTACTTCTACTTAAGTGTGGTGCTTAAAGAGCACTTCAACTTCTACTCAAGTCATTTTTTTGATAGAGCACTTGTACTTTTACTCAAGTCTGGGTCTCTAGTACTTTATACATCTCTGGTGAGAATAACCTCTGGCCTTCCACAGTGGAATCATGTAATGATTCCTGGTTCGAGGCCAGGACAATAACAACAGCAGTAATAAAAGAAACACTAAGCAGACAAGAAAAACAAATACATATGACTTTAATGGGAACAGGACAATTTAAACATCCAGTAAATTTGGCATTAGAAGGCATACTATCGGGAATTACAGATATGTCCCAGGAAGGTCAATTGATCATAAATTTATTAATGACTAACATAAATCAGGATGAACTCGAAAAAATTCTTGAGAAAAGGGAGGACAACAACCAGCCAGGATCCTCTCAGCCGTCTGCTCCTCTGTGGAATGTTCCTGCAGGGGACAGAAAAATGCAACAGGGTGAGGCAGAGTCTGAAGATGAATCCGAGGTGTTGGAGTTTGAATATGACTCGGACAGATCAGATTCTTCACTATTTTTGAAGATAGTGAAAGCAGCGAAAATATTTACAAAGAATCTAGACTGTGGAATAAATGAAGAGGCCAGATGAAATTAAAAAGAGTGACAAACCAAATAGAAAATGATTGGCCGGAAGTTCAGGTAAAAGGGATTTCATTCAAAAATCCTACCAGTGAGAAACGACGTAGAACATTATCACAACATTGGGACAAGAAGATTGTTAATGATAGAAGTTTGACTTACGGACAGATGAATTTTACAGGCCATAATAGTGACAGATAGCAGCTTTGTTGCGACAGGAATTAAAGACAATTTTCAAACCTGGAAAGAGAACGGTTACACCAAATCAAAAGGTAAGCAAATTGAACACGCAACATTATGGTAAGACATTAAAAAAATAATCTGTGATTTTGACCTTACAGTGATACATCAACCAGGACATTCCAAGGCAGACTGTGCATTAGCCAAAGGAAATAATGAAGTTGATAAGTTAGCACGCATGAGACGAAAAGTCTTAATTAAAGAAACAGAAGAAAACATAATACAGAAACTACATGATCAAATTATGCACCCAAGTGTAAATTTAGTTGGCAAAGTTTTGACAGATAATAAAATACATATTTCTAACTGGAGACAGAAATATAGAAACATAAGGTTGAATTGTGAACAGTGCATGCGTAAAGGCTATAATAAAACAATACGAAGTGATTTTGGATATATTATACCAGACAGAGTTAACCAGGAATGGTATTTGGACATCGCTGGACCTTTGATCCCGAGGTCTAAAGCCGGTAATGAATATCTATTGGTGGCAGTAGATGGCTTTACGGGTCGAATTTGGGGAAAGCCTTTAAAAGAGACCAAAGCAAATGCAATTATTAAAGCTGTCAATGAATTACTGGTAGCTTGGGGCTGGCCAGAAAAAAATCGGGTTGACAACGGCACATATTTTGTAGGAAAACCGTTTGAATACTTTGTATCTGAAAAACATATCAGTTTAATGAAATCCATAAGATATTCCCCGCAGTCAAACGCAATAGCTGAGAGATCTATAGGGATTATAAAAAGCTGGATACAGGCCATTTGTAATCATGATAGATCGGATGAATATATGGAAGAACTAATGCCTTATGTTAATCTTACAGAGAGCAAACGAATGACTACGTCAAAAAACCAGCCAGAAGACTCTTGCCAGGTAGGAGACCACGTCTGGATCAGGTTACTATAAACATAAAAATAAACCGTTTAAAGATTTAATTACTAAGGATAAAATAATTAAAATAGTTGATAAACATACTGTGGAATTAGCAGACAATGGCCTCTGGAGTAAGAAACCAAGGCCTCTGGTTTAAAACCAAGGACACGAAACTTGAATTCAATCAGGAAAATTATCAACGAGATAAGAGCTGTGTCCCAAAGTTGAGTGTGCACACTTCGAAGGACACAGACTTCGAAGACCAGGTCTCCTAAGTGGACGAAGGGCCCTCCAAAGTGCGTGTGATGCTCCGCTTTCGCAGTATTTCCTAATTCTGCCACCAGAGGTTCCCGATTAACGCTCTCTCACATAGCAACGGTGCGAGAGGAGAGCTGACGAGAGGACAATCCTGTCAGGATAGGTGGAGTCAGAACTGCACTGTTTCATTTTTATGTTTTACGTCAAAGTGGAGAAGGTGATGTACCTCAGGCTTAGCCAAGACCAAGGCCAGGTAAGTTACACTGGTTTGCTGTGTCCTTTGTTTGATTACAACTTTAAATGCAGGTACTGGTTCAGAGCTTACTTGAATAATGTAATGATAGGCTACATGAAAAACTACAAAATACACACACACACAGCAGTTAAAAAGCTGACTGATATCTTACAAAGGTGCGATTTTACGTAGTTTATTGTCTTGACCAAGGTGATCATATGTAGACAGGTTTGCAACCCAGATTTTTAAGGCAGTTAACCATGAAAATAAAACAGAATAAACAGATTTTTTTTTTTTTGCATAGTACAGCTTAATGTTCAGTGGCAGCTGTGACAGCTAACAGTGTTAGCTTTACTGTTGGCATGACACAGGACTGATGGTAGCGCTCACCTTTTCTTCTCCGGACAAGCCTTTTTCCAGATGCCCCAAATAATCGGAAAGGGGCTTCATCGGAGAATATGACTTTGCCCCAGTCCTCAGCAGTCCATTCACTATACTTTCTGCAGAAGATCAATCTGTCCCTGATGTTTTTTTTGGAGAGAAGTGGCTTCTTTGCTGCCCTTCTTGACACCAGGCCATCTTCCAAAAGTCATCGCCTCACTGTGCATGCAGATGCGCTCACACCTGCCTGCTGCCATTCCTGAGCAAGCTCTGCACTGGTGGCACTCCAATCCCGCAGCTGAATCCTCTTTAGGAGATGATCCTGGCGCTTGCTGGACTTTCTTGGACGCCCTGAAGCCTTCTTTACAAGAATTGAACCTCTTTCCTTGAAGTTCTTGATGATCCTATAAATTGTTGATTTAGGTGCAATCTTAGTAGCCACAATATCCTTGCCTGTGAAGCCATTTTTATGCAACGCAATGATGGCTGCACGTGTTTCTTTGCAGGTCACCATGGTTAACAATGGAAGAACAATGATTTCAAGCATCACCCTCCTTTTAACATGTCAAGTCTGCCATTCTAACCCAATCAGCCTGACATATTGATCTCTAGCCTTGTGCTCGTCAACATTCTCACCTGAATTAACAAAACGATTACTGAAATGATCTCAGCAGGTCCTTTAATGACAGCAATGAAATGCAGTGGAAAGGTTTTTTTGGGATTAAGTTAATTTTCATGGCAAAGAAGGACTATGCAATTCATCTGATCACTCTTCATAACATTCTGGAGTATATGCAAATTGCTATTATAAAAACTTAAGCAGCAACATTTCCAATTTCCAATATTTATGTAATTCTCAAAACTTTTGGCCACAACTGTACATAAGTACTTCTCTTTTATTTACACGTGAATATGAAAAACAAAAATACAGAATGTACAGAAAGTACTAATTTTTTGAAGGCTTATTTATGAATAAATTACACACTGAAAAAGAAAATACAACTTATGCATTTTATTTTAAATTTGCATCACAAAAAATTACGTAGAGAAATTAGGTTTTTCCATTGACAATATGACATTTAAAAAAAAGATATTGAAAAACTGTAATATACACATTTTTTCCTACTGTTATCTCTTGGCTAATGAAGAATGTATTTGTTACACATTCTCTTGAGAAGAGAAAACTTGCGCTCTTCTCTCTCTCTGGAGTTTGATGTCCTCCCTGAGCAGCTTCCACTCACTCCCTCACCTGTCCCGGGACATTTAACAAATAAACCATGCCTGTTAACAACAACAGCACAATGAATTTCAGCAAAAAATTGTCTATTAACTTTGTATTTTTAAGTCTTTCCCAGCACGCTCACTCGCTCCAGAATAGTAATAAAACAAGAGAAAATGGAAACACTTATGAAAAATATAAAGACAGGTCTTTAATCTTAACAATAGAAAATATGACACAGCAGGCCATGCATACAAAATACTGCAGTGCTAAAGTTTGGTTAAAACATTTGTAGACATATCTTGCATGACAGAACTTTAAAAACACAACAAAGAGAAAGACCATTGTCTTATATAGCGGCTGTTATTGTTTGTGGGCTTTATGTTAAAAAAAAAAGAAAAAAAAACACCTGGGTTTTAACACTTTCGCTAAGTATTTGAGTAAATGAAAGTACAATACTTACATATCAATGTGAAGTCCTCCACAGAACTCTCACCTGCCCCCGTAGTCATATGCACGCACAGCCGCATTAACAATAGGGCTAGGCGGGGCTTAAGCCCCGGGCCCGAGCAAGGAGGGGGCCCGTGATTGGCTGTGGATCAGATTGACCACTAGCCATCTGATTGCCAAAGCCTTACCCCACGCCCCCCACAAATTAGCCCTGTTATTTAGTGGCGCTTTGCCGTATATTCCATGCATTATCATGGAATCATTATCATTAATATTATAGTGACCGTTCGCAAAGACCCGCCTCGTTTAGTTACTGTGTGACAAGCCAGGCCGCTCTCACGAGTCACGTGCATCATGTTCTCACTCACGCAGTGAAAAATACATCGCGGGGCGACTAACGTTACACCGAGTGATTACGCGCCGACATACAAGAGAGAGCTCAGAGCAGCTTACTGGGTTGCCAACCGTTCCGTTTAATACGGAATCGTCCCGTATTTGACACATAAAAGTCTTGTTCCGTATTGAACTGATACGGAACGCACTTTGTTCCGTATTTTTGAGAATCAATTCAGTGCAAATCCATGACAGACACACACATAGCTTTTAATATATATGCCAGACTATGAACGAAGATATTTGTCTCCCCGTTTGTCTTTGATCAGCGTAGCTTTTCAACATCTTGGAACATCATCAGAGAATGCCCTTTTAATTGGTCGTTTCAGTCATTTTGAGTCACGTATCTTAGCAACGATGACGACAAGTGACAACAGCGGGAAATATAAAAATGACTACCTCCGAGCAGCCGGCGATAAAGAAAAGACCACAAAAATATAGAATTGAATGGGAAAATAACCACCCGTGGCCGGAATGCGTGAGGGGCAATGAATACAAGGCCAATTGTACCATATGCCGTCGCGTTTTTTCTGTTTGTCACGACGGAGTGTGTGATATTAAGCAGCACGCATCAGGCCATAATCACAAGAGGTGCGAGAGGCTGTGGGCGCAGGAGGGAGCGAGGTCAAGGTTCCTTGTCAGTCAGACCAGACGACTCCCGAGGCTGATATGGTAGGCGATGTAATCATGTGGATTTTTAAAACTCAAATATAGTTGATAAGAAATTAAAAGAGATAGTACAGGTGTAGCTTAACATTCCATATACATCTCCCCAGTGTTCCCCCTTGTTGTGTTCTTGTCTCCCGCTCCCTCAAACTGTCAATCATTTCTGATGGGTTTCTTAATAAGGTATCTGGAGGAGGAAAATATTTTAATATTTTAATTATTATTTAATTAATAATTGTTTTTTTATGTATTATTGTTTTGTACTGGAAAGAAAGTTAATTATAACGGAAGTAATGATCATGATAGCCTTTATATTTCACATCTATGTGGTTCAGTCTTGTACATTGATTAGGGCTACTTTGCTATTCTATAACTATGTAGGCCTAATAAGTTGTATTATAATATGCTATAATGTATTAAATATATTTATCTAAATGTATCAATTAGTTTCCACAATATTCACCAGAAGTCATCATTTCAGGGGTTATTTTTCAAAAAAATTCTTCCGTGGGGGCATGTCACCGGGAGAGAATTAATTTAGTAAATGCTTGTTTTGAGACCATGGTGAACTTGAGATGGTTTTGCACAGGGCACTTGACTTGAGTTCAGACCCTGAGGTCTTAAAGTGACAGAAGCTGCTAATAAAGCTGCTGTCGCCATTTGTGTCAATGTTAATCAAACATCAGAAAGAAAGTCATTTACTGCTCTTGACTGAATCACTTGTGTAAAATAAGAATGAATGTTGAATTTATAGTGAAAACTATGTATTGTATATTTGATTATTTTATACAATATAATATTATTCAGTGCTTTAAGTTTTTCAAGTAGCTATTTTCTTAATTGTATATTGTAAAGGAATTGGCAACTGTTATTCTGAATGATTCTAGATTATATTTATGTAAAACAACTTCAGCAGTGTTTTAGAAAAATGCAGGTTTTTTTTACTTCTCTCTCTATAGTTGGTAATCTAAAGTGGTGGGGGGGGCCCTGCAGTAACTCATAGCCCCGGGGCCCAGTGAGCTCTTAATGTGGCACTGTATGCACGCAAGTGATTCTGTGATATGGTAGGGTGCGAAGGGTCCATCAGATGTACACTTCATTTTCATGGGAAATGAAGGGCGCATTTGAAGTCGCTTTCAAAATTCGTCAGCCTTTGTCGTGACGCTGTGACGCAATCGCACTTCACATCCCTAAAATTAAAGCAATAATGACACAGCGGCTTGGAGAGAAGCAAACCTGTTGTGATTGTTTGTGGACAGGGAATAAGTGGATTAAATGTGACGTATGTCCTGACGACATTAAACACCGTAAATTGCTGGTATATGGCAGACAAAGAAATTTGGTCTTGGAACAAGACATCTAGTGATTTATCTAGTAGAGGCAAAATTTAAGGTTCAGGATTGCACGTTGATAATATGAATTATCAACAACAGCTGGGAAATTCAGGCATAGATTATTTATGGTCATAACGTATTAAGAAAAATATGGATGACATTCAAAGTAAATGGATCCTAGTTGATCCACCATTGCTAAAACGCTATTAGACAGTGTGGCGGGGGAGGCGTGGTTCAGCAAGGTCTGCAACGGGAGACATAGTGAGGAGACGAGCGGTGGTAAGTGGATTAAGTGAAAGACGATTAACACCTGGGTCTCGTTACAGTGATTGGCGTGGGGAACCGACATTTAAGCCGGTGGAGGATCGACGGAGAATGAGAGAGACAGGGCCTCGTGGGAGTAAGGAGCTGGAGAGCTACAGACAAAGAGACACAAAGACTCCAGTAGTGCAACATAGAAACAGACCGTGAAGTGCACGCGCATCTGGCACGATTGTTTGTTTTATTATTTACTAAATAAAGTATCCCACGAGCCCCGTACGCCGACCCCGGTCTCCTTCCTCTTTATAAGACTGAACCATACCACACTGGTGCCGAAACCCGGGAGGAAGGAGAACGATTCTGCCATGCAAACTCCGTCAGGACCATCGGGATCGCCGTTTGCGGACATTATAACATCACTCGCGGTCCTGCATCAGGAACACCACAAAGCCCTGCTGGATATGCGGGCCTACCATGAACACCGATTCCAGGCCATGATGCAGGCCCAGCAGGAGGACCGCGAGCTGTTCCGGAGCTTGCTGGACCGGGAGGGTCGGACGAGGTCGGCCTCCCCCAGTGCAGGCCCCGCCCCCCACATGCTGCTCACGAAGATGGGGCCAACCGATGACCCAGAGGCGTTCCTCAATCTTTTTGAAAGAACGGCTGAGGCATGTGGGTGGCCGATGGACAGCTGGCCCGTCTGGGTGATCCCACTGCTGTCGGGGGAGGCCCAGAAGGCCGCACAACAACTGCCCGTCCCGAACCTCCTGGTCTATGCCGACCTAAGAAGAGCCATCCTCCAGAGGGTCGCCCTCAGCCCCGAGCAACACCGTCATCGCTTCCGGTCACTGGAACTGACCGAAGCTGGCCGACCCTTTGTCTTGGCACAGCAGCTCCGGGACTCGTGCCGCAAATGGCTGTTGGCCGGAGGCAGCGACGCCGAGACCATCATCAGCACGGTGGTACTGGAGCAATTCATCTCCCGTCTCCTGAAGAGGACCGCACAGTGGGTCCAGTGCCACCGCCTGCCGTCGCTGGATCTGGCCATCCAACTGCTGGAGGATCAGCTGGCGGCATGCTCCGGGGTCAGCGGGCCCCTTCCTTCTGTTTCTCTCTCTCTCTCTTCCCCTGCCTCTCCCTCTCCCCCTGGCCCAAAATCTGTCCCTCTCCCTAGGTCCCGTTGGGCGGGGCCACCGAGGCCCGCCCCCTGCTGGAGGATAGGGATGGAGCCCTCTGCTGCTTCCCCATGCCAGTCCCCTGACCCACTTCCTTCCACAAGGGAGGCCTGGGCCGGCCTGGGCCGGCCTGCTGGCGTTGCGGGGATCCGGGCCATTTTGTGGATAGGTGCCTGGTCATTGAGGTGGGGACACTCTTCCGGATCCCGGACGACCCGCAGGCTGCCCCCAATCAAGCCGGGTTGTACCAAATACCCGTGAGTATTAAAGGGGGCGCGAGCTCCAAATTACTGGCAAAGTGGCAAGGACCCTTTGAGGTCACACGGCGGATAGGGGATCTCAATTATGAGGTAGTACGAACAGATAGAGGTGACTCAAGGCAAATCTACCACCTCAACTTCCTTAAAAAATGGAGCGCGGAGGAGTCAGTGCTGCTAGCGACGGCAGTGAGTGAGGAGGAGGATCTCGGGCCAGAAGCGATCACTAAAGAAAAATCCCTCGCACTGGCCCTGGGAGGGGATCACCTCTCGCCCTCGCAGCTCACTGACATTGGGCGTTTGCAGGTAGAATTTGCGGATGTGTTTTCGCCCCTACCTGGTCGTACTGACCTGATTCAGCACCATATTGAGACAGAGCCAGGTGTTGTAGTTCGCAGCCGGCCATATAGATTGCCTGAACAAAAGAAAAAAGTAGTTCAGACTGAGTTAGAGGCCATGCTGGGGATGGGAGTAATCGAGGAGTCACACAGTGATTGGGCGAGCCCAATAGTTTTGGTGCCTAAAACGGACGGCTCAGTGCGGTTTTGTGTAGACTATCGCAGGGTGAACGCAGTATCCAAATTTGATGCTTATCCAATTCCGCGGATTGACGAGTTGCTCGATTGGTTAGGTACGGCTCGCTTTTACTCGACATTGGACTTAACAAAGGGATATTGGCAGATCCCCTTATCTCCCATGTCCAAAGAAAAAACAGCCTTCACCACGCTGTTTGGACTACACCAATTTGTGACGCTTCGGCTTGTTCAGGGCCCCAGCTACGTTTCAGCGCCTCATGAATCAAGTGCTGCGACCCCATGCTGCATATGCCGCGGCCTACCTGGATGATATTATCATCTATAGTGGGGACTGGCAGCGGCATATGGAGCATGTGAGGACGTTCCTCAGGGCGCTGAGATGGGCGGGGCTAACGGCCAACCCGAAGAAGTGCGCAGTTGGGCAGGTGGAGGTAAAGTATCTGGGCTTCCACTTGGGCCACGGGCAAGTGCGTCCCCAAATTGATAAGACGGTAGCAATTGCGACCTGCCCCAGGCCCAAGACCAAAAAAGGAGGTGAGGCAGTTCTTGGGACTGGTGGGATATTACAGGAGATTTATTCCTCGTTATACGGACCTCACCAGCCCGTTGACTGACCTCACTAAAAAGGAGGTACCAGATACGGTCCAGTGGATGGAGCAGTGCCAACAGGCCTTTACCCGAGTTAAGGCTGCCCTGTGTGGCAGGCCGCTCCTGCACTCTCCTAATTTTTCTCTCCCCTTTTTATTGCAGACTGACACGTCGGACAGGGGGCTGGGCACGGTCCTGTCCCAGGAGGTGGAGGGGGAGGACTGCCCGGTGCTGTACATTAGTCAAAAGCTCTCAAAGAGAGAGACTAAGTACAGAACCATAGAGAAGGAGTGTTTGGCCATCAGGTTGTTCTCACCCTTCGCTATTACCTCCTGGGCCAGGAGTTCACCCTCTGCTCGGACCACGGACTTCCTCTCCAGTAAATGGGGCCTGCAGGCCGGATGGCTCCCCGGCCTGAATCGGGTGGTGGGGGTATGTGGCGGGGGAGGTGTGGTTCAGCGAGGTCTGCAACGGGAGAGAGAGTGAGGAGACGAGCCGTGGTAAGTGGATCAAGTGAAAGACGATTAACACCTGGGTCTCGTTACAGTGATTGGCGTGGGGAACCGGCATTTAAGCCGGCGGAGGACTGACGGAGAATGAGAGCGACGGGGACTCGTAGGAGTAAGGAGCTGGAGAGCTACAGACAAAGAGACACGAAGACTGCAGTAGTGCAACGTAGAAACGGACCGTGAAGTGCACGCGCATCTGGTGCGATTGTTTATTTGTTTTATTATTTACTAAATAAAGTATCCCGCGAGCCCCGTACGCCGACCCCGTTCTCCTTCCTCTTTATAAGATTGAACCATACCACAGACAGTAATATAGGAGAGCGAATAAGGGCACCAAGATGTGGAGAATGCGATAAATCAAATAGCAATATGCATTGCCAATTTGGACAATTACATGAAGATGTCCAAATAAGATTATATTGAAAAAAAGTAGAGTTCTGTGTGTCCCGATTGCATTCTGGAGACAGAACAGCCAGCAAGCAGCGGTCTTATCTCCGAGCAAGAAGCCAATTATGGAGGGGGAAAGAGCAGCCTTGCCTGGACACAGGTTTAAACTAATGTTTAAAGTTGTTTTAAACATGACCACAACATCTGAACCACAAATTCTCGCATTGTGCGGTTGACATCGAGTTGGCACAAGATTAAGTATTGAGTAGATTGACAAAAGGTTCAGAAGGGGGGTGGTTTACTAGTAGCAATGATGGAAAAACAGTAATTTGTGGAAAAATATGCTTACTGAAAATGGAACTGAAAGGGATAAAATGATAATACAAATCCGATTGAGGGATTTATTTGTTGATAAAGGATGTAATATTCTGGAGAGCATTACCGTGAAAAGCATTAAAGCTCAAAATTTAAGATATAAAACAGAGAATCTCACGATGGAATGGGTATTAAAAATAAAAATACCTGGCTAGGCGCTTACTTTCCTTCTCCTATAGTTAGGATGAGATTTCAAGCAAATGGTAGCAGAATAATTTTGGATATTCCTAAGGAAATCCCAGAATACCACAATATTATGACTATACCAACACCTAATTGTAAAATGTCAGTTAATATCAATGTCAATGTCAATGTCACCTTTATTTATATAGCGCTTTAAACAAAATACATTGCGTCAAAGCAACTGAACAACATTCATTAGGAAAACAGTGTCAATAATGCAAAAATGATTGTTAAAGGCAGTTCATCATTGGATTCAGTTATGTCATCTCTGTTCAGTTAAATAGTGTCTGTGCATTTATTTGCAATCAAGTCAATGATATCGCTGTAGATGAAGTGTCCCCAACTAAGCAAGCCAGAGGCGACAGCGGCAAGGAACCGAAACTCCATCGGTGACAGAATGGAGAAAAAAACCTTGGGAGAAACCAGGCTCAGTTGGGGGGCCAGTTCTCCTCTGACCAGACGAAACCAGTAGTTCAATTCCAGGCTGCAGCAAAGTCAGATTGTGCAGAAGAATCATCTGTTTCCTGTGGTCTTGTCCTGGTGCTCCTCTGAGACAAGGTCTTTACAGGGGATCTGTATCTGGGGCTCTAGTTGTCCTGGTCTCCACTGTCTTTCAGGGATATAGAGGTCCTTTCTAGGTGCTGATCCAGCATCTGGTCTGGATACGTACTGGATCCGGGTGACTGCAGTGACCCTCTGATCTGGACACAGACTGGATCTGGTGGCCACGTTGACCTCGGAACAAGAGAGAAACAGGCAAATATTAGCGTAGATGCCATTCTTCTAATGATGTAGCAAGTACATAGGGTGTTATGGGAAGTGTTTCCGGTTCCGGTTTACCTAATTAATGCAGCCTAAAAATCCTTTAACGGATTTGGATAATAAAAGCATATTAGTATGTTATGTGTATGCCAGGTTAAAGAGATGGGTCTTTAATCTAGATTTAAACTGCAAGAGTGTGTCTGCCTCCCGAACAATGTTAGGTAGGTTATTCCAGAGTTTGGGCGCCAAATAGGAAAAGGATCTGCCGCCTGCAGTTGATTTTGATATTCTAGGTATTATCAAATTGCCTGAGTATTGAGAACGTAGCGGACGTAGAGGATTATAATGTAAAAGTAGCTCATTCAAATACTGAGGTGCTAAACCATTCAGGGCTTTATAAGTAATAAGCAGTGTTGGGGAGTAACTAGTTACATGTAACGGCGTTACGTAATTTAATTACAAAATTATTGTAACTGTAATTAGTTACAGTTACTACGAAAAAATTAGTAATTAAATTACAGTTACTTATGAAATTTTTAACGATTACAAAGGGGATTACATTTGAATATTTACACGCATCCACATACAGATTTAACTGATTTTTCCCCAAATTGCACTGACTATTCTGAGACATACGCCCTAATAATTTCCAAGATGCGGAAACACAGTTTGGTTCGTAGAATCCAATCATAAAAACGGAATGCCTAACGCGGACGGAATATGCCTCATTTTGGATGACTAAATCAAAAGTAGGTCAGTACACTTGAATCAAAACATGACATGGACTAGTGTCTGTGAATATTAAGCCCCAAAAATGCAATATATGACTTGCACGTTCTGCCTGTCTGTGGAAATCAGGCGCGGACTGGACACCGGGAGAACCGGGACAATTCCCGGTGACCTGGCAGCCGATTTTGCCCCACTATTTAATATCATTATTGTATAATTGCCTGCCGAATGTACTAAAGCGATCATTTGCGAATCCGCCATTTGATAATTAAATCTCTAATAAATCATGAATTGTTAGTCATGACTCGCGCGCTCTCCGCACCTCCGCCAAACGGTTTGGATCAGACTCCGAGTAATCAATGCGAGAAAGAGAAAGAGAAAGAGAAAGAGAAAGAGAAAGAGAAAGAGAAAGAGAAAGAAAGAAAGAATAGAGTGGACAGCTGGAGCAGAGAAGCAGAACTACTGTTCAGGGTTTCAGGTCGGTTTCATCTGTAAAGATGCTTTTTTGTCTTTGTTTTTTTTATTTACTTAATCAAGCAGCAGCACGTTGCTCATCAGTCATTACTCAAAATACTATATAAAGGACATCATTATTATCTGTTGTAATGATACAGTAGTAATTTAGCTGAAAAAAATTCAGATTTTTTTATAGGTTTAGGGGGAGCTACGACAGACAACAACACAACCCTTACGAAAATTAACGTTTTAATATTTAACTATAAATCCAGAGAAAATGGTTACTATTGTTTAACTGTGATAACCAAAAATGTAAAATTATTTTACAAATGTATTTATTTAAAAATAAATACAAATCCATTTGCAAAAAAAAAAAAAAAAAAAAATTACTCAAGGTTATTTTACTTTTATATAGGCTAATAAAAGCATGGTTAATTTTTGTAAGGGAAAAATATGGATTATATGTAGGATTTTTCTATAAAGATATTTTGTACTATTGTAGAGAGTATTGTATTGTAAAGTATAGTTTTGTTCAATCTTGAGTATTAAAGTCATGAGAGAGATGGATAACAGGGCAAAATAAAGAAACTGAAGAGAAAAATGGAAGTGAAGGTGCAGTTCAGAAGAGAACTTTTAATTATTTTGCATGTCCCCAAATTAAAGATTTAAAATAGATAAAAAATAGTTTTGTCCATGAATTTGTTTGTATGAGTTTGAATTTTCCAGTCTGATTTTTTTCGCCCCTCCTGTAAATTAATGGCAAAGACATGGTTTCATTTACTACACATAGGCCTACTGAAGCTCGCAGCGTTTTCAACCTCTGCCGCCTCAATATAGGAGTACACGAGCACATAAACATAATTTCTAGAACTGCTCTGTGTCACTTCATGTGCATTTTACTTATTTTGAGAAAACTATCATCATATACAAAGAGACAGCAGTTTAAAAGAAACACCAATGTTTAGGATTTTATTACACAGAATACGTCACATGCTTATTAGATAACTGTATTTCAGTTGATGTATATGCTTTTATTTATTATTCTTTAATTTTCACAAATTTACAAAAGTAATCAAAAAGTACTCAAAAGTAATTAGTTACATTACTTTAATAAAGTAATTGAAAAAGTTACACTACTATTACATTTTAAACAGGGTAACTTGTAATCTGTAACCTATTACATTTCCAAAGTAACCTTCCCAACACTGGTAATAAGCAATATTTTAAAATCTATGCGATGCTTGATAGGGAGCCAGTGCAGTGTTGACAGGACCGGGCTAATATGGTCATACTTCCTGGTTCTAGTAAGAACTCTTGCTGCTGCATTTTGGACTAGCTGTAGTTTGTTTACTAAACGTGCAGAACAACCACCCAATAAAGCATTACAATAATCTAACCTTGAGGTCATAAATGCATGGATTAACATTTCTGCATTTGACATTGAGAGCATAGGCCGTAATTTAGATATATTTTTGAGATGGAAAAATGCAGTTTTACAAATGCTAGAAACGTGGCTTTCTAAGGAAAGATTGCAATCAAATAGCACACCTAGGTTCCTAACTGATGACGAAGAATTGACAGAGCAACCATCAAGTCTTAGACAGTGTTCTAGGTTATTACAAGCAGAGTTTTTAGGTCCTATAATTAACACCTCTGTTTTTTCAGAATTTAGCAGTAAGAAATTACTCGTCATCCAGTTTTTTATATCGACTATGCAATCCATTAGTTTTTCAAATTGGTGTGTTTCACCGGGCTGCGAAGAAATATAGAGCTGAGTATCATCAGCATAACAGTGAAAGCTAACACCATGTTTCCTGATGATATCTCCCAAGGGTAACATATAAAGCGTGAAGAGTAGCGGCCCTAGTACTGAGCCTTGAGGTACTCCATACTGCACTTGTGATCGATAGGATACATCTTCATTCACTGCTACGAACTGATGGCGGTCATATAAGTACGATTTAAACCATGCTAATGCACTTCCACTGATGCCAACAAAGTGTTCAAGTCTATGCAAAAGAATGTTGTGGTCAATTGTGTCAAACGCAGCACTAAGATCCAATAAAACTAATAGAGAGATACACCCACGATCAGATGATAAGAGCAGATCATTTGTAACTCTAAGGAGAGCAGTCTCAGTACTATGATACGGTCTAAATCCTGACTGGAAATCCTCACATATACCATTTTTCTCTAAGAAGGAATATAATTGTGTGGATACCACCTTTTCTAGTATCTTGGACAGAAAAGGGAGATTCGAGATTGGTCTATAATTAACTAGTTCTTTGGGGTCAAGTTGTGGTTTTTGATGAGAGGCTTAATAACAGCCACTTTGAAGGTTTTGGGGACATATCCTAATGACAATGAGGAATTAATAATAGTCAGAAGAGGATCTATGACTTCTGGAAGCACCTCTTTTAGGAGCTTAGATGGTATAGGGTCTAACATACATGTTGTTGGTTTAGATGATTTAACAAGTTTATACAATTCTTCCTCTCCTATGGCAGAGAATGAGTGGAACTGTTCCTCGGGGGGTCTATAGTGCACTGTCTGATGTGATACTGTAGCTGACGGCTGAATGGTTGCAATTTTATCTCTAATAGTATCGATTTTAGAAGTAAAGTAGTTCATAAAGTCATTACTGCTGTGGTGTTGGGAAATGTCAACACTTGTTGAGGCTTTATTTTTCGTTAATTTAGCCACTGTATTGAATAAATACCTGGGGTTATGTTTGTTTTCTTCTAAAAGAGAAGAAAAGTAATCGGATCTAGCAGTTTTTAATGCTTTTCTGTAGGATATGTTACTTTCCCACCAAGCAATACGAAATACCTCTAGTTTTGTTTTCCTCCAGCTGCGCTCCATTTTTCGGGCTGCTCTCTTTAGGGTGCGAGTATGCTCATTATACCATGGTGTCAAACTGTTTTCCTTAACCTTCCTTAAGCGTAAAGGAGCAACTTTATTTAAAGTGCTAGAAAAGAGAGAGTCCATAGTTTCTGTTACATCATCAATTTGTTCTGAGGTTTTGGATATGCTAAGGAATTTGGATACATCAAGAAGATAACTTAAAAAGCAGTCTTTTGTGTTAGAAGTGATGGTTCTTCCATACTTGTAACAAGAAGTAGAATTTACAATTTTGGCTATATGAATTTTGCAAAGAACTAAATAATGATCTGAGATATCATCACTTGGCTGAATAATTTCAACACCATCAACATCAATTCCATGCGACAGTATTAAATCTAGAGTATGATTTCGACAATGAGTAGGTCCTGAAACATGTTGTCTAACACCCATAGAGTTCAGAATGTCTATAAATGCTGATCCCAATGCATCGTTTTCATTATCAACATGGATATTAAAATCACCAACTATTAAAACTTTATCTGAGCCAGAACTAACTCGGATGTAAAATCACCAAACTCTTTAATAAAGTCTGTATGGTGCCCTGGTGGCCTGTATAGAGTAGCCAGTACAAACATAACGGGATTTATCATTAACATTTGTTTCTTTGGATAATGTTATATGAAGTACCATTACTTCAAACGAGTTATACTTGTAGCCTGCCCTCTGAGAAATCCTGAAAACGTTGTTATAAATTGAAGCAACACCTCCACCTTTGCCTTTTAGACGTGGCTCATGTTTATAACAGTAATCTTGGGGGGTGGACTCATTTAAAATAATGTAATCATCAGGTTTTAGCCAGGTTTCTGTCAAACAGAGTACATCTTTATTATGATCAGTGATCATATTATTTACAAAAAGTGTTTTCGTAGAAAGGGATCTGATATTCAATAAGCCAAGCTTTATCATTTGTTTATCCATATTGCTTCTGTTTTTTATTTGTTGAACCTCAATTAAATTGTTAATCTTAACTTGGTTTGGACGTTTTTTGTATTTTCTAGTTCGGGGAACAGACACAGTCTCTATAGTGTGATATCTAGCTGAAAAAATTTCTATGTGCTGAGAATTAACTGACCTCTGTGACGGGAGGCAGCTAGCAGACGGTCGGTTTAGCCAGTCTGTCTGCTTCCTGACCTGGGCCCCAGTTAGTCAAGTATAAACACTAAGACTATTTGCCATATTTCTAGAGAGAAGAGTGGTGCCACCCCAGGAGGGATGAAGACCATCTCTTTTAAACAGGTCAGGTCTGCCCCAAAAGCTCGTCCAATTGTCTATGAAACCTATGTTATTCTGTGGGCACCACTTAGACATCCAGCCATTGAGTGATGACAATCTGCTATGCATCTCATCACCACGGTAAGCAGGGAGGGGACCAGAGCATATTACAGTGTCCTACATCGTGCTTGCAAGTTCACACACCTCTTTAATTTTATTTTTAGTGATCTCCGACTGGCAAAGTCGAACATCATTAGCGCCGGCATGAATAACAATCTTACTGTATTTACGTTTAGCATTAGCCAGCACTTTTAAATTTGCCAAGATGTCAGGTGCTCTGGCTCCCGGTAAACATTTGACTATGGTGGCTGGTGTCTCTATATTCACGTTCCGTACAATAGAATCACCAATAACTAGAGCACTTTCATCAGGTTTCTCAGTGGGTGCATCACTGAGTGGGGAGAACCTGTTTAATGTTTTGATCGGAACAGAAGAGCGGTGTTTTGACCCACGACTACGCTGCCTCACCGTCACCCAGTTGCCCTGCTGCTGGGGCTCTGTTTCCGGAACCGAACAATGTACAGGAATCCCTGAGCTAGACGCATCCAAAGCCGTATCTAGAGATTCTTACTGTCCTCAATTAAAGTTTGGATGCGTGTCTCTAATTCTGAAATCTTCTCTGTCAGCCTAACTATTTCCCTGCATTTATCACATGTGAATCCCTCATCAGCGACAGAGATAGATAAACTGTACATGTGGCAAGAGGTGCAAGTAACAATGACGGGAGAAGCCATTACTCACCGTGCTTGATGAAATATTCTTACTGCGGTTGTTTGATGAACTTGTGAAAAACTGTTGGCCGCTCATCGTGTTCATCAGTGGCATACTAGATGACAAAGAGGTTTTGACCATTGACAGAAGCTTATGGAGTGTTTATTACTTTACAGGAAGCAAAACCTTTATTTAACCAGGATGGGCTCCCTCTGGAGTCTAAGGGTATTTTTGGGGCCGGGAAAAGTTTTGTCATGCCCTGACATTTGTGCTTTTTTCAGTTTCTTATAAATATCTAAATGGGTAAAGTCTAATCTCACTGTAATCAGCACAAACTGGGCTGTAATAATATGTGAAATTATTGTACGTACATGATTGTGTTTTTGAGAAAAAAAAATGTTATGCGTGGTTAGTGAAAAACTAAAAATGTTAAAACACTTGAATAAGGCAAAAAAACACATAAAGAACAATGGTTCCCGGGATTTTTTAGAACTGGAGCTTGTAGCCTAGAATTTTTCTTTCTAAATTATGTGAAAATCATCTTGTTTACTCACTTACAGAAAACAATATATTGATTAAAATTTTCTGACACTTTTTGTTGGTAAAAGTCATATGCGAGTAGGCGTCAACAATCATGAATATCATTGTGATTTACACCTGAGAAGACAAAGGCCTGCATAATGAGCTGCATAATGAGGCATTCAGTCATCTGTGCCACTGAGAGGAAGGAGTTACAAGAAAGAGTGTGAAGACAAAATAAATGTATATAATTTTATGTTTGTAGTTTATTTAGAATATATTTAATTATCCCACAACATAATTTAATATCCACTTGGGGGAGCAGTTAAACAGTTTATCAGGAACAATCAAAGCTGACTTTCAAACTAATTTTTTGCATCATTACTACAGTCACGCAGTCCTTCAGAAATCCTTTCTACAAAAAAAATGTATTGTTATTATTATTATCATTATTATTATTATTATTATTATTAATGTTGAACGGGCTGAGAATATTTTTTCAGGTTTTTTAGGGGGGTAAATTAAAAGAACACAATTTTCTGTTACATTTGTTACAGTTACATTTATTTGTTACATTTATATTATTTACATCAAGCTTTTGAATGGTATATATTGTATATTGTTATTGAAACTTCATAATGTTTCACTTGATTATACATTTAGTCAGGAATTATAGTTTGGAAAAAGTCTTTGGAAAAAGTCTAAGTAGTAAAATGTTTACACGTTATGTGAAAACTAGTACAAGTATATAAATAAATAAAAAGAGACTTACTCATGTTTATGATCTCTGCTGAATAACGTGCTTCATTCTTTTTTTTCTGAGGAAATCCATTTCTCAAATCCTCAACCACATCACATCTTTTTGGGGTGAATTATGTCTTATTCCTCTCATCGCGAAGCAAACAGTAAAATAAAAACTTGAAGAACAGTCTCGCTGCTTTTTCTTCTGTTATGGGCGTATTCAAGCCGCGCGTTTCAGTTTGAATCTGAATAGAGTGTTCAGCGCGGGGGCGTGGTCACATTAGATATAATGAAGGGAGACTTGAAAAACGGACATCGCGTTGTTTTCATATGGATTACTTTAAAACAGAATATCTATTTTCGGCAGCACTTATTAAGTTTAAAAGTAGACATGTCAAGCTTTCTATAGATATCTCTCTCATGTCTCTTCATTGAGTATTCACTGAGTTACAGTTCATTTTAATGACGTGTTTGTAAATGAAGATCAGCGCAGACAAAGGCTGCAACCAGCACACCTTGTTTGTTATCTTTATTTTATAAGTGCACAAAGTTTTGTTGTTATTATGTCTGTATCCAAAAAAAGTAAACCCTTTACAGATTCGATTGATGTATTGCTCTTATCTGTACGATTAAAACTGAAAGTGTAATTTAAGTTCTTCTCGGGGTTATCAGGAGAAAATGACTCATAACGCGTATCCGCGTTAATCGACTCCAGAGGGTTGTCTTTAGACAGTAATTTTAGAAGATTTGGATATTAATCAAGGAATTAACAGGATGTTGGTTTATGGAGTCACGTCTTATAACCCCATATATATGGATAATAGAGAAAATTATGCTGAAGAAAATAAAGGGAAATGTATGCCCCCGTACCCATTGTATTGGACAGTAGCTAGACTACAATATACTAATTTACATGCAGGATACATACAATGGATAATTGATAACTGGTATGTTATTTTAATAGTAGGAGCTTTCATTGGGATTTTGATTTTGTTAGAACCAACAGTCCTCGGAGGGCTGATGAGATGTTTGTTAAAGCCTTTTATTCTACAGTCGTTAATATTATCATGCAGGTGGTTGGCCTTAGTAGGAGTACAGATAAAGAGGACAAACAAGTGCGCAATGAAAGAGGGATCCATCGAAAGACCTTGACCGAATGTAGCACTCCTTTGGTGAATAAGGTATGAGACTTTACATCTGACATACATTTCAATAGATTGCCACGGAGGGTGAACAATTGAGGGATACACCATGGCTAACTTTAAGAATGCTTCTACCAGCACTGCTGGTTTGTCAGGAAACGGTGACAACCTTTTGGAATTTCTGGTAAACAATTGTCTTCTTATTACAGAGCATATATGATATGATATTATAAAAAATATATGAAAATAATATAAATTAAAATAAAAAGGGTGGTTACATACGTTTTAAAGATTTATTTTATTTTTTTTTAATTATTATTGAACTTCATTTAAGTGGGTTATTGGTTCTGATAATGTATGCATAATTTATTATGGAAACCTAATTTGATATGCAACTGAGTAAATTAAGACTAGATAAAAAGGAATACAATTTGTTAAAAAAATAATAATAATAATAATGCTCATATAGGAACTAAGGAGAGCCCCAGGTGGAGAATTATTGACAAGAAAATTACTGGATTGTTTTTGGGCAAGACAATTGTATGAGATGCCATCAGTCTCTGACTGATCAAAGAATGAACTTTGTAATGGGGGATTTATGCTAGGAATGTTTCTTCAAGAATGCATTTATTATGTGGATTAATGACTATGATGATGCAGAATATAATGTCGAATATTAGAATTGATGACTGGATTGCATGTAGACTTTTGGGGAAAAATAAAAATAACTAACAATCTTTTTGATCGTAAAGATTGCTACAGTGACCTACTGTAGACACACACCCAGGAGGAGATTCTTGTACACTGCTTGCATAATAAATTTACAGCTGAAGTTGTAAGAGTGGTCAAACTTGATAAACTGCTTTTTATCATAGACAGAGAAATTGGTGGATTTCCTGGGAAAGGAGGATTTAACTCTGACTCAGCCAGCCTTCAAGCCCCATGGTGCTAAAAATCAAACAAGTGGCTCGCACACCAAAGGTATGCCTGGAATGCCAGATCCCCTCTCTTGGCTTATTTAGAGGATGTCAGAGTGAGGAGAAGAGCCGTACATTTCTGTGTAAGGACCCCTGGTCTTATTGGGGCCTGTGCGCATGAAATTACAAACTGACAAATTTTGGGAGCAAGATTTGGACAGTATCTTACCATTGTCAAGCAGAGTACAAAGATGTGGCCCCCTGATACTACTGTATCTGGAAATTAGATTAAAAAGGAAAGAAATGGAAAGAAAGAATGATCGAGTTTGGGTTGAAAACTATATGGATGTGTTTCATACCAACTTACTGATGCATGACGGCACTGTGTATATGCTCCTTGCAAAATATAACAAGTTTAAAAAATATCTTGAACAGTACCTTAGCTTGAAGATGTTAGGATGAAATCAACCAGCATAATTGCAAAGCAGTGGGTGTTAATGGAGATTATGATTTTGCAACTGTACTGTCTTGATTAATGATTGATTTGCTTTAAACTAAACTAAACTTTCTACTAAGCAGTAATAATGCTTTTGCTTAAGTACAAATATGAAACCCAATAATTAATACTGTATGGAAAATGTATTGTGTGATTTCACTACCATTAAGAAAACTGCTTACTTGCATGAAATGTATGTATTGACTGATTTAGAGTAGAAAGCACTTATGAATTAGAAATAGTTTCATGATAAATGGAAAATGTAGAAGTTAAGGTGTATGTTACTGACGGTTAAGAGGATAAAGAAGAGGAAAAGGGCTCAAAGATACTGGAAAGGAATGCGACGGAAAGAAATAAAAGCCTTGGCGGAGGATTTGGCTCCACTCCAGGTGATGACATCAGAATAATAAGACTATAAAAGACTGAGAGAGAGACTCGACGGACGGATACTGAATAGCGCAGTATCCCTCAACACCTGATACCAGCTGATTGTATCTTGATTTTGTAACTCTACTTTTGTACTTATATATTACTTTTGTTAACTTTAATAAAACTTATATTATTGACAAGTTATTGTCTACCAGAGTAGTAATTTAAAAACAGTAAGCAAGAACTGACCATGGGGAAGTCTGCTGAGCAAAAGTACTTTCAAAATGCTCACTGGGGGAAACGCATCCTTGCGTAGACCCCGAGGCCAGCTGTGTGCCAGTGCATCCGTGCCCAGGGTCCCAGAACAGCTGGCAATGGGACATGTCCAGAGAGGCAAACAGGTCTCCCTGAGCATGCCGAAGTGTCTCCAGATCAGCTGGTCAGTCTCGGGCTGTCGTGAGAGCTTGTCGGATGCACAATTGAGCTCGCCTGGGACGTGAACAGCACGAAGCGACCTCAGATGCTTCTGACTCCAAAGGAGGAGATGGCGGGTGAGTTGCGACATACAACAGGAGCATAGACCACCCTGGTGGTTGATGTATGCAACGATCGCAGTGTTGTCTGTACGGACCAGTATGTGTTTGTCGCGTAGCCTCGATCTGAAGCGGAAAAAGAGCAAGCCATACTGCCAGCAATGTGAGGCAATTGATATGCCACTGCAGGCGAGGCCATGTCCAGGTGCCTGACGCGCACCCGGTGCGTGGCGTTGCCATACCCATGTAAGGACTAGATCGTGAAGCCAACACTGAAGCGGTCTCATATGAAGCAACCTGAACGGCGTGACAGCGGCAGTGGATGCTATATGCCTCAGGAGCCTCTGAAACTGTTTCAGTGGAAACACCTTCCTGCCCCGAAATTACTCCAGGCAGTTTAGGATCGACTGAGCACGCTCTGGTGAGAGACGCGCCGTCAGGTCGACCAAGTCTAACTCGACACCGAGAAAAGAGATCCTCTGCATAGGGGAGTTTGCTCTTTTCCCAGTTCACCTGAAGCCCCAACCAGCTGAGGTGGTTGAGTACCACGTGCCTGTGATCGCACAACTGAGCTCGGGACTCGGCCAAAATGAGCCAGTAGTCGAGGTAGTTGAGCATGTGAATACCTGCTTCCCTCAAGGGAATGAGGGCTGCCTCCACGACCTTGGTGAAGACATGAGGCGACAGGGACAGCCCGAATGGAAGTGACTTTCGTCGCCCGTAGGGCAAAGTCCGTCACAGTGCGCAGCTCCTGCATCACACCCTGCAACATCTGCAAACAGTGGCAGATAGATGAGAGTGATATTAAGCTGTAAGGAGAGCTGTTGTGGAAATAAACTTATATGGGGATGGTTTGGAAGTGCTTTATGCAAATGACTAACCTTGTGTACACAGCTGCTTATTTAGAATTACTCCAAATTAAAAAAAAAAGTTAAGAATGATGTTAAGAACAAATTCATTTGTGTAAACACGTGTTTTGAAATTTTTCATGAGAAGTTCTCATGTGAGTGACATGACATAGAGCCAAGTATGGTGACCAATACTCAGAATTCGTGCTCTGTATTTAACCCATCCAAAGTGCGCACACACACAGCAGTGAACACACACACACCCAGAGCATGTGCATACAAATACAAAATAATCCATACAATTATTAGTGAATGAGACCCAATGATTTGAGTTGAAATTACTTACAGTTTGATTAGTGGCTGGCTAAGCAGAGAAAGAATATACATGCATGGATGCAAATCTAATGTAACAAGTAACTTGTATGATATTTTGTAGGCCTAAAAGAATAAAAGAAATCTCCACGGATTGCCATCTCTAGTTCAGAGGATGTCATTGATTCTGATGAGTCTTCCAGCCTTTCAAACTCCTGCCTTGAAGAGGTCAAGATGAAGAAACATAAGCACAAAAAAATAGCACTACCTGCAGCAGATGCTACTGAATACAACTGTGTACGCAATAACTACATTGTGGATAAATTGCCGCTTTGGAATTAAAATGTTCTATATGTAATTTTTGTCCGAATTTTGTTATTCACATATTCTTACTCTGTGACAACTTATTTACATTATAGCCTATATAATTTATTTATTTTTTAAGTAATGTACATTTTGGGTCTTTTTATTGAAAAAAAACAAAAAGTTCTATCTTCAAATAGGGCTTTGCAATTAATCGAATTAGATTATCATGCACAACTCGTCAGTAAAGCAGATTCTGTCGTTAATAGTAAATCTTTGACGTGACGTGACATTCAGCCAACTACGGTGACCCATACTCAGAATTCGTGCTCTGCATTTAACCCATCCAAAGTGCACACACACAGAGCAGTGAACACACACACTGTGAACACACACCCGGAGCAGTGGGCAGTCATTTATGCTGCGGCTCCCGGGGAGCAGTTGGGGGTTCGATGCCTTGTTCAAGGACACCTAAGTCGTGGTATTGCTGGCCCAATATTCGAATCCACAACCCTAGGGTTAGAAGTCAATCTCTAACCACTAGGCCACGACTTCCCTAAAATCGCCATCACCTGTAGTTCACCGACAAGCTAGGCAATATCATGTTCATAATCGAAGGCGATTCGTCTGCAATTATGAACGCGATATTGCCTAGCTTGTTGGTGAACTACGGCTCTGTGTACTAAATGCCACTTCATCTAAATACAGACAATGGAGATTTACTAGTAATCACAGAACTGGCTTTACTGACAAGATGCACATGACAATCAAATTTGATCAATTGCACTATCTACAATGGTCTGTGGAATGCAAACACTTTGAAGCTCAATATCTCAAAACCGTTGCACAGAGAACCATATAATTAACCATATAATTAAAACAATAAATAAAAGTCAGCAAAGGGACTGTTGAAGATGAAATTTATACCTAAAAATATTAGGTTTTGTGATAAAGATTAACCAATATTTTAGAGAATTTGAGAATTATATAAAAAAGCCTTTGAAAAGTAACTGTTAGCATAACAATATATATATATATATATATATATATATAAATAACAATATTTATTTTTATTCAGTGAGGAACACCCGAGGCATCATTCACAGATACCTTAACACTAGAAGCCTTCAAGAAGGGGAAATCCATGAAAATTGCATTTGATGATATTGGAGTGGACAGAAACACAATTGCAAGAACTGCAATTATTGCAGAATTGCATCTTGCTGCACCTTATGTTTTGAAGACCATAGGCCAGTGGAACGACAAAACAGAGACATTGAGCACATTTATTGGTAGATGTCGTTCTGCACTGACCCCTAAAATTAAAGAAAAATTACTCAAATGAAAGCAGATGGAGAGCTATTGCTTATTTGCTTCATTTATTAGTTTTTTTAAACTGATCTGTTGTGTAGAAATAGACAGGTTTTGATACTTCTTTTAGGAGATGTTAACAGGGCTGACTGAGTTATGTAATTAGAGAGGCCTGTTTCTTTGTTTGGTTTCACTTGCCGTTCCAGCAAACACCATGGTTTTACTAATGTCTTTTGCTTAGCTAAGCATTTTATGACTTTGCATATTCTCATAACACAAATCAGAGAGACAGAAAAACAGTTTACAGTTCCATTGCTTAGCCTGTAGGTGAGCTGTTACTTTATTTCTATTTCACTGTGAGCTACTTAGAGTAAGCTTACTGGAAACCCTTTACATTTTAAACAAATTATTTAAAAAATAACAAAAAAATAAAGTTCAAACCAAATGTGTCATAACCCATTCATATCTTATGGATGTTTATAAGAATACTTTTGTCACTTTACTTAAAGCAGACAAAAAACACTTATAAATATTAATACCATATTATAAAACTTTATTATAAAGATGGTTAAAAGCCGTGAAAGACCACTAATAAGATGTTGTATGATACTGTGCAGATCTGAAGTAAACAATGTCAAGAAAGTAAAACATGAAACGATAGGATATATAACCCATTATAGCTTAAGTAGATAATATGTTCAGTGTTATAAATCATCACACACTTAATAGCTATAAGCACAAATAGGTATGTATTATGTTGCATTGTAACTTATTATGATCATTTATCAGATGATACAACACATTATAATGTTTTAAAAGGCATTATGCATGCATTATAATGCATTAAGTGTGTCCTTATAAGGCATCATAAATGCAGGCTTAATCTGGTGTTATGATGCATTGGTTATAAGCACAAATAGGTAAGTATTATACAAACCCGATTCCAAAAAATTTGGGACTCTGTAAAAATTGTGAGTAAAAAAAGTGAATGGAATAATTTACATATCTCATAAACTTATATTTTTTTTCACAATAGAATATAGATAACATATCAAATGTTGAAAGTGAGACATTTTGAAATGTCATGCCAAATATTGGCTCATTTTGGATTTCATGAGAGCTACACATTCCAAAAAAGTTGGGACAGGTAGCAATAAGAGGCCGGAAAATTTAAATGTACATATAAGGAACAGCTGGAGGACCAATTCGCAACTTATTAGGTCAATTGGCAACATGATTGAACAATATCAGAAAGGAGTTTCTCAGAGAAAAATTGCAAAGAGTTTGAAGTTATCATCATCTACAGTGCATAATATAATCCAAAGATTCAGAAAATCTGGAACAATCTCTGTGCGTAAGGGTCAAGGCTGGAAAACCATACTGGATGCCTGTGATCTTCGGGCCCTTATACGGCACTGCATCACATACAGGAATGCTACTGTAATGGAAATCACAACATGGGCTCAGGAATACATCCAGAAAACATTGTCGGTGAACACAATAGGTCAAACTCTATAGGTCAAAAAAGAAGCCATATCTAAACATGATCTAGAAGCGCATGCGTTTTCTCTGGGCCAAGGTTCATTTAAAATGAACTGTGGCAAAGTGGAAAACTGTTCTGTGGTCAGACGAATAAAAATTTGAAGTTCTTTTTGGAAAACTGAGACGCCATGTCATCCGGACTAAAGAGGACACGATGTTATCAGTACTCAGTTCAGATGCCTGAATCTCTGATGGTATGGGGGTTGCATGAGTGCATGTGGAATGGGCAGCTTACACATCTGGACATCAATGCTGAAAGGTATATTCAAGTTCTAGAACAACATATGCTCCCATCCAGATGTCTTCTCTTTCAGGGAAGAGATTGCATTTTCCAACATGACAATGCCAGACCACATACGGCATCAATTACAACATCATGGCTGCGTAGAAGGAGGATCCGGGTACTGAAATGGCCAGCCTGCAGTCCAGATCTTTCACCCATAGAAAACATTTGGCGCATCATAAAGAGGAAGATGTGACAAAGACCTATGACAGTTGAGCAACTTGAAGCCTGTATTAGACAAGAATGGGACAACATTCCTATTCCTAAATTTGAGCAACTTGTCTCCTGTGTCCCCAGACGTTCGCAGACTGTTATAAAAAGAAGAGGGGATGCCACACAGTGGTAAACATTGCCTTGTCCAATTTTTTTTAGATGTGTTGATACCATGAAATTTAAAATCAACATTTTTCCCCTAAGATTTTTTCAGTTTAAACATTTGATATGTCATCTATGTTGTTTTCTGAATAAAATATTGAAATTTGAAACTTCCACATCATTGCATTCTGTTTTTATTCACAATTTGTACAGTGTCCCATCTTTTTTGGAATCGGGTTTGTATAATGCATTGTAACTGTTTTTATGATTACTTATTAGATGATACAACACATTATAATGTTGTTTATACAGTATTACATGTGCATTATAATGCATTAAGAATACCCTTATGATGCATTATAAATGCAGGCTTCATCTAGTGTTATAATGCATTATACACATCAAAGTATAAGTACAAAAGGAAAGTATTATAATGTATTGTAACTGTTGTTATGATTATTTATAAGATAATATACCCTATTATAATGATGTTTATAAGGCATTACATGTGCATTATAATGCCTTAAGAACAACCTTGTAAGATTAATAAGGGAATTAAGATCAATATAACTCAAAGGTGATTGAATTACAGTGAATAAGAACCGAATTAGTATGCAAATTATTGAGAATTAATATTTAACACTTTATCAACTATTCATCCACCGATAAGTTGAGATTAGGGTATTTTATCAATTCTGGACAAAATATTATCCTGTGGCCTATGATAATAATATCATGAAATTATGATAACTGATTATGAGCAAGGTAACAGAATCTGCAGTTTAAGGCAGTAACTTGTAAGCACACAGCACAAGACACTGGTATGTAAAATCAAACAAGGCTTTATTGAACTACTCTAATACACAATGTCAATGTCAATGTCACCTTTATTTATATAGCGCTTTAAACAAAATACATTGCGTCAAAGCAACTGAACAACATTCATTAGGAAAACAGTGTCAATAATGCAAAAATGATAGTTAAAGGCAGTTCATCATTGGATTCAGTTATGTCATCTCTGTTCAGTTAAATAGTGTCTGTGCATTTATTTGCAATCAAGTCAACGATATCGCTGTAGATGAAGTGTCCCCAACTAAGCAAGCCAGAGGCGACAGCGGCAAGGAACCGAAACTCCATCGGTGACAGAATGGAGAAAAAAACCTTGGGAGAAACCAGGCTCAGTTGGGGGGCCAGTTCTCATCTGACCAGACGAAACCAGTAGTTCAATTCCAGGCTGCAGCAAAGTCAGATTGTGCAGAAGAATCATCTGTTTCCTGTGGTCTTGTCCTGGTGCTCCTCTGAGACAAGGTCTTTACAGGGGATCTGTATCTGGGGCTCTAGTTGTCCTGGTCTCCGCTGTCTTTCAGGGATGTAGAGGTCCTTTCTAGGTGCTGATCCACCATCTGGTCTGGATACGTACTGGATCCGGGTGACTGCAGTGACCCTCTGATCTGGACACAGACTGGATCTGGTGGCCACGGTGACCTCGGAACAAGAGAGAAACAGACAAATATTAGCGTAGATGCCATTCTTCTAATGATGTAGCAAGTACATAGGTTGTTATGGGAAGTGTTTCCGGTTCCGGTTTACCTAATTAATGCAGCCTAAAAATCCTTTAACGGATTTGGATAATAAAAGCATATTAGTATGTTATGTGTATGCCAGGTTAAAGAGATGGGTCTTTAATCTAGATTTAAACTGCAAGAGTGTGTCTGCCTCCCGAACAATGTTAGGTAGGTTATTCCAGAGTTTGGGCGCCAAATAGGAAAAGGATCTGCCGCCTGCAGTTGATTTTGATATTAAAGGTATTATCAAATTGCCTGAGTTTTGAGAACGTAGCGGACGTAGAGGATTATAATGTAAAAGGAGCTCATTCAAATACTGAGGTGCTAAACCATTCAGGGCTTTATAAGTAATAAGCAATATTTTAAAATCTATGCGATGCTTGATAGGGAGCCAGTGCAGTGTTGACAGGACCGGGCTAATATGGTCATACTTCCTGGTTCTAGTAAGAACTCTTGCTGCTGCATTTTGGACTAGCTGTAGTTTGTTTACTAAGCGTGCAGAACAACCACCCAATAAAGCATTACAATAATCTAACCTTGAGGTCATAAATGCATGGATTAACATTTCTGCATTTGACATTGAGAGCATAGGCCGTAATTTAGATATATTTTTGAGATGGAAAAATGCAGTTTTACAAATGCTAGAAATGTGGCTTTCTAAGGAAAGATTGCGATCAAGTAGCACACCTAGGTTCCTAACTGATGAAGAATTGACAGAGCAACCATCAAGTCTTAGACAGTGTTCTAGGTTATTACAAGCAGAGTTTTAGGTCCTATAATTAACACCTCTGTTTTTTCAGAATTTAGCAGTAAGAAATTACTCGTCATCCAGTTTTTTATATCGACTATGCAATCCATTAGTTTTTCAAATTGGTGTGTTTCACCGGGCTGCGAAGAAATATAGAGCTGAGTATCATCAGCATAACAGTGAAAGCTAACACCATGTTTCCTGATGATATCTCCCAAGGGTAACATATAAAGCGTGAAGAGTAGCGGCCCTAGTACTGAGCCTTGAGGTACTCCATACTGCACTTGTGATCGATAGGATACATCTTCATTCACTGCTACGAACTGATGGCGGTCATATAAGTACGATTTAAACCATGCTAATGCACTTCCACTGATGCCAACAAAGTATTCAAGTCTATGCAAAAGAATGTTGTGGTCAATTGTGTCAAACGCAGCACTAAGATCCAATAAAACTAATAGAGAGATACACCCACGATCAGATGATAAGAGCAGATCATTTGTAACTCTAAGAAGAGCAGTCTCAGTACTATGATACGGTCTAAATCCTGACTGGAAATCCTCACATATACCATTTTTCTCTAAGAAGGAATATAATTGTGTGGATACCACCTTTTCTAGTATCTTGGACAGAAAAGGGAGATTCGAGATTGGTCTATAATTAACTAGTTCTTTGGGGTCAAGTTATGGTTTAAATGATGAGAGGCTTAATAACAGCCAGTTTGAAGGTTTTGGGGACATGTCCTAATGACAATGAGGAATTAATAATAGTCAGAAGAGGATCTATGACTTCTGGAAGCACCTCTTTCAGGAGCTTAGATGGTATAGGGTATAACATACATGTTGTTGGTTTAGATGATTTAACAAGTTTATACAATTCTTCCTCTCCTATAGTAGAGAATGAGTGGAACTGTTCCTCAGGGGGTCTATAGTGCACTGTCTGATGTGATACTGTAGCTGACGGCTGAATGGTTGCAATTTTATCTCTAATAGTATCGATTTTAGAAGTAAAGTAGTTCATAAAGTCATTACTGCTGTGGTGTTGGGAAATGTCAACACTTGTTGAGGCTTTATTTTTCGTTAATTTAGCCACTGTATTGAATAAATACCTGGGGTTATGTTTGTTTTCTTCTAAAAGAGAAGAAAAGTAATCGGATCTAGCAGTTTTTAATGCTTTTCTGTAGGATATGTTACTTTCCCACCAAGCAATACGAAATACCTCTAGTTTTGTTTTCCTCCAGCTGCGCTCCATTTTTCGGGCTGCTCTCTTTAGGGTGCGAGTATGCTCATTATACCATGGTGTCAAACTGTTTTCCTTAACCTTCCTTAAGCGTAAAGGAGCAACTTTATTTAAAGTGCTAGAAAAGAGAGAGTCCATAGTTTCTGTTACATCATCAAGTTGTTCTGAGGTTTTGGATATGCTAAGGAATTTGGTTACATCAGGAAGATAACTTAAAAAGCAGTCTTTTGTGTTAGAAGTGATGGTTCTTCCATACTTGTAACAAGAAGTAGAATTTACAATTTTGGCTATATGAATTTTGCAAAGAACTAAATAATGATCTGAGATATCATCACTTGGCTGAATAATTTCAACACCATCAACATCAATTCCATGTGACAGTATTAAATCTAGAGTATGATTTCGACAATGAGTAGGTCCTGAAACGTGTTGTCTAACACCAATAGAGTTCAGAATGTCTATAAATGCTGATCCCAATGCATCGTTTTCATTATCAACATGGATATTAAAATCACCAACTATTAAAACTTTATCTGCAGCCAGAACTAACTCGGATGTAAAATCACCAAACTCTTTAATAAAGTCTGTATGGTGCCCTGGTGGCCTGTATACAGTAGCCAGTACAAACATAACAGGGGATTTATCATTAACATTTGTTTCTCTGGATAATGTTATATGAAGTACCATTACTTCAAACGAGTTATACTTGAAGCCTGCCCTCTGAGAAATCCTGAAAACGTTGTTATAAATTGAAGCAACACCTCCACCTTTGCCTTTTAGACGTGGCTCATGTTTATAACAGTAATCTTGGGGGGTGGACTCATTTAAAATAATGTAATCATCAGGTTTTAGCCAGGTTTCTGTCAAACAGAGTACATCTATATTATGATCAGTGATCATATTATTTACAAAAAGTGTTTTCGTAGAAAGGGATCTGATATTCAATAAGCCAAGCTTTATCATTTGTTTATCCATATTGCTTCTGTTTTTTATTTGTTGAACCTCAATTAAATTGTTAATCTTAACTTGGTTTGGACGTTTTTTGTATTTTCTAGTTCGGGGAACAGACACAGTCTCTATAGTGTGATATCTAGGTGAAAGAGTCTCTATGTGCTGAGAATTAACTGACGGGAGGCAGCTAGCAGACGGTCGGTTTAGCCAGTCTGTCTGCTTCCTGACCTGGGCCCCAGTTAGTCAAGTATAAACACTAAGACTATTTGCCATATTTCTAGAGAGAAGAGTGGCGCCACCCCAGGAGGGATGAAGACCATCTCTTTTAAACAGGTCAGGTCTGCCCCAAAAGCTCGTCCAATTGTCTATGAAACCTATGTTATTCTGTGGGCACCACTTAGACTTCCAGCCATTGAGTGATGACAATCTGCTATGCATCTCATCACCACGGTAAGCAGGGAGCGGACCAGAGCATATTACAGTGTCTGACATCGTGCTTGCAAGTTCACACACCTCTTTAATGTTATTTTTAGTGATCTCCGACTGGCGAAGTCGAACATCATTAGCGCCGGCATGAATAACAATCTTACTGTATTTACGTTTAGCATTAGCCAGCACTTTTAAATTTGCCAAGATGTCAGGCGCTCTGGCTCCCGGTAAACATTTGACTATGGTGGCTGGTGTCTCTATATTCACGTTCCGTACAATAGAATCACCGATAACTAGAGCACTTTCATCAGGTTTCTCAGTGGGTGCATCACTGAGTGGGGAGAACCTGTTTAATGTTTTGATCGGAACAGAAGAGCGGTGTTTTGACCCACGACTACGCTGCCTCACCGTCACCCAGTTGCCCTGCTGCTGGGGCTCTGTTTCCGGAACCGAACAATATACAGGAATCCCTGAGCTAGACGCATCCAAAGCCATATCTAGAGCCCTAACATTCTTACTGTCCTCAATTAAAGTTTGGATGCGTGTCTCTAATTCTGAAATCTTCTCTGTCAGCCTAACTATTTCCCTGCATTTATCACATGTGAATCCCTCATCAGCGAAAGAGATAGATAAACTGTACATTTGGCAAGAGGCAACACACAAACTAAACTAATGAAAACACACAAAAATTCATTCAAACAGTGACAGAGAAAAGTGATGTTATTAATGGAGGGTGAATGGACACTATTTCTTGACAGCAACCTGAGAGAATCAATCTACTAGCACTTTAATCTTAGTTCATTTTTTTAAGATTTGCACCAGTTTCAGACAGAATTAGGAGATATTGTGTACTTGCATTTGGATGCTCCTTGTTGCTTTGGATGTGTTCCCTTCTGTAACGAATTTGCTGGAGAGGGAATCTCTGGAGCTGATTGGCTGGCAGTCAGTTGATGATGCGTTCTGAGGGACAGCACTCGATGGACAAAAAAGCAGGGCAAAAAGCTTGTCATTGGGTTATAAGCGTGTCCATCTGACCCGTCCTTCTTAGTGCGACAGTCTATCAGATATTGTCTTGGGTGGGACCTATGCCCCGTTCTCCAGTTCTTGCATGTAATTAGCGTAATGTCCACGTCATCGCGTGTGTCCAAACTCCTGAGAGTTTAGTTTAAACGCTTTAATAAGCAAACTTAATAGTTTAAATATGGTGCATCCTACACACATCTACTTTATGTCAAAATTCTAGAAATCATTTACCCATCAAGTAGGTACCAAAATACATATACTTCCCATAGTTGAGGTGGAAGTAAATAAGGATTTAGCCGTGAAAAGTGTTTAACACACAAAATTAACTTGAATAATATAAGGCATGCATAATACAGAAAATACACATGTACAGTATGAGGCAACTTCTGGTGATTAGTTCCTATAACTGAGGTAGAAAACTCTATGAATAGGTTGTAATGAAAGTTAAACACACAGAAAGAATTCCACAGGTTATATAAAACATACATGATACTCAAGATATATGTGAGGTAAATACTGGTAATCAATTCAGCTTATTGAAAGCAATTTTGAGACCGTTGTTTGCATTAAACCACAAGTGGGTTAAATTTCAGTCTATAAGTTTTGGAGACAAAGTCTCTGGAATTTACAGCTGCAGAAAGGAGGTGTTCCCTGGTTTAAGGTTTTTGGTGAGCCTGGGCCAATGGAATGCCTTAGCATCCTTCCTTTCCTGATAAGGCTGGGAATTTATGCATTGGGGTCACCACAGGGTTTCTTGGCCATTTGGTCTTAAGTTCGGGGAACAAAAGAGAAATCTTTTCCTGCTGTCCTGGCATCGCTGGTATGAGATTAGACAGGCACAAAAAGGGAAGGGGGGGGGGGTTGACATCTCCTTTAGCCATCTTGGCACCATGACTGTCTTTTATGATGCACTAATGGTTCGATGGCGAATCGTTCTGAACTGTGGAATGCGGTGTTGGGTTCTTTTAATGAAATGGACTGTTCAAGGATAATTCTACATATTCCCCCTTTCGATCGGTGATGTTCCAGGTGAGGACATCGGCGAGCGCTGGAGAAAATAGGCAGAGAGAGAGAGAGAGACAAGCACACATACAAACACAACACAACACTCCATCACTTAGCTGAGTTCTGGTGCAAGATTTCGCTTTTGAATATTGTGGGCCTATGGCACGACAGGTTAACAATTATGATGATGATGGTGGCTTTCTTGATTACCCTAGTTTTGGTAGTGCGACGCACGGGTAGAGGCATAATCTCAATTAAATTGGTTGAGTTCCATCCTCCTTGATCCTTTGTTTTGGCTCGGGATCAAGGGTAACGGAGTGTTGTTTTAAATACTTTCTAGATTTTTGCGTTCCGTTTGAGATTCGTCGCCTGATAGGTGATCGAAGCTAAATCATCGGTATGGAGGATCTACGTACAAATGGTTATAGTTATTTGATCAGTTGCAAGAGTGCCATGACGGGTAGCTCACGGGACTCTGCAATCCTCTTTTTTGCACAGTGGACGTAGTGAGTCAATCCTATCATCAGGCTCTAAGTTTTTGTAGGTTTAAGATTGTTTAGGTGAGAGGAGTGGATAGTGGAAGAGAATGGGTGCATATCATTTGAACGATTCTGAGTAAGGTGTTTATGAAGACAATTGAGTGTTTCATTAAATGGGGTGTAGTGTGTGGTGAAATTGATCTGTGTCAGTCACTTTTGGTTTACCCCTTTTCTTGTCTGTTGGAGCCCAAGTGCCCTTTTATCTGGTTTCGGTGGACCCAACGTAGGACTGGCTCATTGCACTTTTGGCTCATCTTGATTCGGTATGCGACAGGTGAGAGCTTGTCCACGATTTCATGGGGTCCTGTCCAAGAACTTCTTTGACAGGCGACGGGGTTCCGATTGTTGTGACTGCACAAAACTGTAGTACCACACTTTGTCTCCGATGTTGAGTTCTTGGTGAGAGGCCTTCTGGTCGTAATAGGCTTTGCGTCCTTCTGTACTTTTCTGTAGTTGTTGTTGTGTAAAGGCAAAGGCTGTTCTTAGATGGCAATGCAACTCTTCAAGATACTGGTGGGTGGTATATGCCGTGACAAGGCTCATATCACCTGGCTGGTAGAGCAGGTTGAGCGGCAGTGTCATTTGCCGTCCCGTCATTAGCTCAAAGGGTGGCACCCTGGTGGACTTGTTAGGAATTGCTCTGATAGCCATTAGCAATAGCGGGAGCTTGATATCCCAATCCTTTTGGTTCGCAGACACATACTTCTTTAGCATGCTGACCACGGTTCGGTTGGAACTCTCCACTTGCCCAGAGGTGATAGGGTGGTGGCTGATGTGCAGCTTGGCCTGTATGCCCAGGAGTTTCCAGACTTCCTGCATGATTTTGGTAGGGGTCCGACCCAGTCGATTTGGAGGTCCGACCATGGGAAGGACATTCCTTCTCGCTGTAGTTGTGCTCTGTGGTTCGGGTTCGCAGGTTGGAATTAGCAATGCACCAGGCACCCTTTTACATACTCTGCTACATCTTGCTGCATGCCAGGCCAGTATGCCACTTGCCTTAGCGTTTCATACGTGGCTTTGGCGCTGTGGTGTCCGGCACATGGTGCATCATGGGAATGTGTGAGCATCACCCTCCTTTGGCACTGAGGGACAACAAGCTTGGGTGTAGTGAGTTCATCAGGGGCATATACCAGTATGCCATGTTTAAGATATAGCATGTGCAGGAGTGCATTAAGACACCGGAGGTCAGAGGAAGCAGCAAGGTCAGAGGTGGTTATGGGGTTTGATTGTGGGTCAGAGAGGTGATTAACAATAGTTTGGATGACTAAATCTGAAGTTTGGAGAGTTATAATGTCGCCATTGGAGATTTTGGGTGAGATGCTGATTTGGGAGGAGGTGGGTTTTTTTACGGCTTGTGCATGCTGGTGGCGTGTGATGAAAGAAACACATGGGCTGGGTGGGAGGGGTATAAAAAAGTCCATGGATCGCCATGTAGCGTGCCAGCTTTGGCAAAAGCATTTGTTTGGTCGTTGTAGTCTTTGTCTTGCCCTGGTTGCCGTGAGTGACCGCGGACCTTTTTCCAATAGACGAGCACGTCGTGTTTCGTGACTATGTCGTCGCATGCTTGGAAGAGATCTTGATGCTTGACTGAAGTGCTTATTTGGCGAAACAAGGGAGCCCATAAAGGCTTCGTTCAACGTGTCCGCATAGGCATTGATTCTGACCATAATGTCTGCTCTAAGGCACAGACAGTCTTAGAGGTAATCATGGTTAAGGAGCATGGATTCAGAGGGAAGCGATTATGCTTGGTGGCTTGTGGCAGTTCAGGCTTGTCTTTCTTTAAGGCTCTGAAGAGCTTCAGGTTGATGGCTGAGTTTTCGACCCATAGGGCTAGCACAGAGTCAGGTACTGTCATGCCTTGCATGTCTATAGCTGTCATCAGTTGAAAGCCATTTGAGCCTTGTTCTGTGGTTAAGTTTGACTCTTGTCATGTGGCACCAAGTTTGAGATTTGCTTTGGTCTTGGTTGCTTGCATTCAGGTTCAGTCTCTTGTTTCCTTGACAATGGTTTATGGCAGCTTTACTTGTCGTGTTTTGAGGTTGGTGAGTGTGAGAGAGGTGGTTATTGCTCTAGTTGATGTGTACCAGGTGATCGCTGTTCCCTTGCTTCGCCTCTAGTCATGCTGAATCTGACTTGTCTTTCTTTTTCCATTTCCTGTCCTCTTCATTGTGTTTGAAGAATTCTTTCATAAACATCTGCAGCATTTCTTGTGAACTGATACCTGGTGCAGTCTGTTGTTCTTGTGAGGACTCAGTGTGGGGTTGGTCTGATTCATGTCTGGGTGTATTTCGTCGTCGACCCCTTGGGCTAGTTGTTCCTGGGGGCATGTGTTGCTTTCCTTTAGACATTCAATTGGCCTCCCATGAACCTTTTCCTCTTTAGTTTTCATACGACCGTGTCTGGTTCCATGAATTAAACCAGCGGTTTTCGTGTGGCCATGACTGGTCCCATGATTTCACCCAGTGGTGTCCAGACGTGTGTCAAGTCAAGTCAAGTCACCTTTATTTATATAGTGCTTTAAACAAAATACATTGCGTCTGCAAGCAACTGAACAATATTCATTAGGAAAACAGTGTGTCAATAATGCAATAATGCGTGTGATGGGTCTCGTTGCTTGTGCCAGTGATTGTTTGGTTGTTTGGGTCTGACACTGACATGAGAGTCCCATTCTTTTCTGAAGGAGGACCGTCTTTGTTCTTTAGGTGGCAGATTGGTGCTTTCATGATGCTGGGTGCCCTCTAGGGCTAATCCTTGATGTTGAGTTTTGAAATCACAAACTGTTGGTATTTTGGTTCCCTTTTCTGAGGCCATCTTTTGTTTGCCATAGGCTTTGTGGGCCAAATCCCTCAACTGTTGTGTAGTTATTGTGTGAGGCCAGGTCACGACGCCTAGGTGGAGGCTTACTCCAGGGTGGAGGTTTCTCAGGAAGAGGGTTTTGAAGTTTAAGTCCTCCTCCATGTCGGGTTCATTGCGTGCAACAAAGTACGCTCGTCTGAGTCTGTTGTAAAAGGCTTGGGGTGTCTCATGCCGGCCTTGTTTGGTTTCTAGGGTGGCCATCAGTCCTTGGTCTGCCTCTAGGTCTGCAAATTCTTTAATTAGGGCTTCTCGGAGGAGGTGGAAGTCTGACTTGGTGTGTATAGGCTGTCTATCCAAAAAACTTCGCACCTCAGGACTGGATGTTGTTCGAAGCAAATAGAGTCTGTCTCTGTCTGTCACGTTGGATCTCATTTCCAAGTGGAAGTCGATATCTTGCAGGTAGGCCTGGACATCTTGACTTCCTGCCACATTTGGGTTGAATTTGTTGATGTTTCTGGTCAGTTTGTCAAGGTCTTTGAGTTCCAGGCCATGTGCAGCTTCATAGTCGGTTCGGAGAGGCCCCCTTCTCTTGTCAGCAGGGTAGCGCTCCTCCATGACAGCTGAATAGGGCTGGTGATTCTTCACTTTCTCTTTGACGTGGCAATCCCAGCATAGGGGACTCAACTCTGCTGGGCAGGGGTGAGACCAGAGGATGCCTTGTCCTGGTTGGCTCAGGGTGCCGCTCATAAGCATGCTTGAGTTCCTTTCTGATTTAGTCAGATTCTTCTTTTACATAATCAAGCTGTTGAGTCAAGCTGCTGATCTGATTTCGTGACCTTTCAAGATGGTTTTCAAGGGCCTTTATTCGGCTGTTCTTGTCTCTGAAGTCAGCTTTGGCTTTTTCCAGTAGCTGCTCTGCATACTGTAACTTGTTGGCCAGATCATCTTGGGCAGCCTATCAGGCCTTATTTATCTGTGGGGACTTTAATGTTGATTTACTCAACCCAAATAATCACAGACCAACAAAAGAGTTCATCGATACAATGTACAGTTTGTCTCTGTACCCTACCATTACCAAACCCAGTAGAATTACTTCTCACAGTGCCAGGTTAATAGATAATATTTTTACAAACTTATTGGATAACAAAACGATAAGTGGACTATTAGTTAATGATATATCTGACCATCTACCAGTTTTCTAAGTTTATGACAGCTGTTATACAAGAAATAAACAGGATGCTGGACAGCTATTTAAAAGAATAAAAACTGAGGAGACAATCAATTCACTTAAATAAGAGTTATTTAATCAGAACTGGGAGTTGGTATTAAATGAAGATAACATTGATAAAGCATATGAAACTTTTTTGTATACCTTTAAATTAACATATGATAGAAATTGTCCAATTAGGAAAATCATCAAAAGAAATAAATACTTAGATACACCATGGATCACAAAAGGATTGAAAAATGCCTGTAAAAAAAAAGAATACACTCTACAGAGAATTCCAAAAAAATAGAACTGAACAAGCTGAGAATAAATATAAAAAATATAAAAATAAATTGACAACCATATTACGGATCTCAAAACAGGAATACTATAGCAAATTATTAGATAGGAATAAAAGTAAGATTAAAAGTATTTGGAATATATTAAACAATGTAATTAGGAAACACTAAAGAAAAAATAATTATCCACAGTATTTTATTGATAATGATGAAATCATAAATGATATGAACGATGTAGTTAATAACTTTAATAGGTACTTTGTAAGTGTTGGACCTAAACTGGCAGGAAAAATCCTTGATCATGGATCAGCAGATGATTGGAATGAGAAACTAATATGTAGAAATTCAAATTCATTTGTTTCTCACGGCAGTGGAGCAAAAAGAAATAATAGATATTGTACTTAAATGTAAAAACAAGATGTCAACAGACTGTGATGGTACTGATATGACAATAGTCAAAAAGGTTATTGAAGCAATTGTACGACCATTGACACATATCTGTAATCTTTCTTTTCAAACTGGTAAATTTCCAAATAGCATTAAAACCGCAAAAGTCATCCCATTATACAAAACTGGGGACAGACACCATTTCACCAATTATAGGCCTGTTTCCCTACTACCACAGTTTTCTAAAATCTTAGAAAAACTGTTTGTTAACAGATTAGACAAATTTATTGACAAACACAAATTACTTGCTGAAAGTCAATATGGATTCAGAACACAAAGATCTACTTCATTGGCAGTTTTGGAATTAATAGAAGAAATCACCAGTTCCATAGACCAAAAGAAAATTGCAGTTGGAGTCATTTCGATCTTAAAAAAGCATTTGACACAATAATCATGAAATATTATTTAAGAAACTGGAGCGTTATGGGATCAGGGGTGTTGTTTTACAATGGATGAAAAGTTATTTAAGTAACAGGCAACAATTTGTGAAAATAAGTGATTTTCAGTCATCATGCTTGGACATTGTTTGTGGTGTCCCCCAGGGGTCAGTGCTGGGTCCTAAACTATTCATCTTATACATGAATGATATATATGTAAGGTATCAAAAATACTGCTATATGTTCTGTTTGCTGACGATACAAATATTTTGGGTATTGGGGAAAACCTGCAACAGCTTATGGAGGACATCACCTCAGAACTGATCAAAGTAAAGAAATGGTGTGACTTAAATAAACTGTCTTTGAATTTGGATAAAACTAAATTTATGTTGTTTGGGAAGCATAAGGGGAACAGCGATGTAAAAATGGTGATAGATGGTATAAATATTGATAGAGTTTCTGGGGGTGATGATCGACCACAAGATCAAGGAAGCCACACATTCATCATGTTCAGTCTAAATTATCCAGAAGTATCTCCATTCTTGGTAAAGCCAAACAGTTCTTGAATATAAAAGCATTACATATATTATACTTTTCATTAATTCTGCCTTATTTAAATTACTGCGTGGAAGCCTGGGGTAACACCTACAAATCCTCACACCGACCGTTGTGCACACTCCAGAAAAGAGCCATCCGGATAATACACAAGGCAGGTTTTCAGGATCATACAAATGAGTTATTTAGAAATTCCTGCCTACTAAAATTTTCAGATCTGGTAGAATTTCAAACAGCTCAGTTAATGTTTAAAGCCAGGAACAAACAACTACCAGATAATATACAGAAACTTTTTACGGATAGGAAAGGGGGTTATGATTACAGGGGAAGTTGCAACTTCAGGATAGAGGGAGTTCGAACAACCATGAAGAGGATGTGCATTTCAATCTGTGGGGTTAGGGTTTGGAATAAACTCTGTCAAGAACTTAAAGGAACACTTTAAGGAAGAACTTAAAGGAACAAAGAACTTAAAGGAAGAACTTAAAGCGATCCAGATTAACACTAGGCGATTTCCTAGGCAGATATTGACTTGGGACTATATTATGGGGAAGCACAGGCGAAGCACTGCTGCTTAGGCGAAGCACTGCTACTTCGGCGCAGAGATATCACGCAACACATGAAATCCCACGAATTCCAAGTATGAGTTTGTTTAAAAAGAGGTTTAGACTAATGATTTTTGTGAAGTATCGAGATGAAAGCTAGAGGTGAATTGAGGTCTAGTACGGTGTAGATATAACTGTACATGTGTGTGGGACGAGATATTTTTGTGTAGGTGTGTATGCATATGAATGTGTATGTGGGCATGGTAGAGGGATGTGAATAAGGATTTGAAGTCAAGGCTCTAGAATTTACTGTAAGAATAATATTAGATTACTTTCTATTGATATATGTTTACATTAATTTTCTTTGATTTATTTGTTTATTATTATTATTATTATTGTTATTTTTTTTCGTAGATTATAAGACTTTGGAAACAGGATGATTATTGCAAATGCAAGTTTTGAATACTGGAGAGGGGGTAGGATTAAATAAGTTGTTTACATCTTCCAACCCCTTTTCAGACATGTTAAAGAGTGTTAGTGTGTATTTGATTGTGTGCATATGTATGCGTTTGTGTATATATGTAAGCGTTTGTATATGCATGTTGGTATGTATATGTACCTGTATATATATGTATATGTATATGGGTATGTATGTATGCACGTAGGTGTGGGTATGTGTGGATATATACATGTATGTTCATATGGATATGGATGAGGGTTTCGATGCACATATGTGTCTATGCGCTCAATCTCATGTGGGAGATAAAAACTGGCTGTATGTGATAGAAACAAAGTGTAGGAACTTATTAACATGTCTGAAATAAATTAAAAGAAAGAAAAGAAAGAAAGATGATCATCTTGGGCAGCCTTAGCTTGTTCCAATTCTTGGCTGGTAATTGGCAATGTTTCTTGAAGCCTTTCGATTTCCTCTTTGGCGCCTGGCTCCACCTCATTGGACCCTTCCTGTTGGTCCCGTTATCCAGTTCTAACTGGTTGATGCGTTGTTTTGCGCGAGTCAGCTCCTCCTGGAGGTGAGCGTCTTGCTCATTGCTCAGTTTGAGTGAGGCTATCAGCATGTGACTCAGGGAGCCAGTGATCTTTGCAATCTCTTTGTGGTTGTAGCTACAGTATGGATCCTGTGTCATGATGTCAGAGATGTTGGCATCCTGTTGTTCTTGCGTGTGCTGTCGTAGGTTGTCGGCAGCTTTGGTCATGAGGCTGCATGTCACGACACTTAACCAGTTTGCTAAGTCTTCCCAGTGGTTGATGGGATTATCAGTGCGAGACATGTTGGCACATGGTAGGGAAACCTGGAAAAGAGACTGGCACAGATCTGTGAAAGTGTGTGTGAGCTATGTGATTTTCAAATGTGATCAAATGTGATTTTCATGTGCATCTCATCAGTAAAGATGCTCCTGTGATTAGAAGTATATCTCCAGCACGTGCGTTCAGATCAGGGTTGCCAGGTTTTCACAACAAATCCGCCCAGTTGCTTCTTAAAACTAGTCCAAAACTAGCCCAATCGCGTTTCCAGGAGGTTCCCCGATAAAAATTGCTTCCCGGGGGTTAAAATATACGTTTTTTGGAAGGGTTGCCTTGGTAAAATTCGCATTTTAGGGGCTAAATATCACGTTATTTGTATTGGGGTTGCTTCAAACCGGGGGCATGAAAAACAATCGCAGACTAAGTCAAAATTGTACTTTTGTTGCTTAAGGTGATGGATACTAGATGGATACTTTGACTAGAGCATGTGACCAGAGTGAAGTCTACCATGACAATGCCATAGAGTGTGGGTACTATACTATCATGATCTACTGTAGCATGAGTGTTGTCTTTTCTGGTTCAAAGGATACATTACAATAAAACAATGCAATTGTCCTTGCCTGTACCTTATTGATCATCACATTACTATTTTAAATATCTTTTAAGAGCAAAGTAATTACCCCATATCATCACAATAGTAATAACATACAGACAGAAATTAGACAAGTAGCTTTAAGCCCAATACATACATGGTGGACACTGATGAGGTCTTCTTTTCTCTCCCCCATGTACTCAATCAGGCATCTCAGTATCACTTCTCCCCTTTTCTCCACATAGCCAGATGGATCCTGTCAACAAGTAAAATCTGATCGAAATTCACTGCCTGATGACAGTAGCACAAATCAGAGAACCTCTGTATTTCAACCATTCAATTGTTGTAAAAGGTTCTACTATACACACACCACTACCACTGTACTGTACAAGATCTCACACTATCACCAGCATCTCACAAAATTGAGATTTAATTGACCAAGTAGGCTGTATTTATCAATATGAATCAAGCTTCTATTAGTGCAGTAGTAGAAGGAGGCAGAAAGGTGATCGTATCTGCCTTCTTTTGGTGGTTGGTACATAAAACCTACTTCAGAAATGTAATTGTATGGAGCCAACACTATTGTTTGCAATTTTACCTATGTTTTACTTACCTGGGAATAATTATAGCTGTAACTGTGTCTATTCTGAAGTTTTTCTTAATTGTATGTGAAGTTTGAAGACCCCAGGTAACAAAAACGCTTGGTTACCTAAAGACCAGAAAAAAACATGCATGTTAGAATAAGTTTAAAAACCAGTGGTAAATGTAAAATATTTAAGTAATAGGTTAAAAATAGTTTTATGGTTTTGAGCCAGTGCTATCAAATGCACTTACATCTCTGCTGCTGATAACATGAGCACCCCACGACAGCTGCATGCCCCACCGGAGACTGTTATTAAGATGAAATTAAATAAGTCGTCACTTTTATTTACAGTACATAGCACTTTGAAAAAAAAAAAAAAGATTGTTTATAAGTGCTGTATTCATGCCTCTATGTGTTTTAAGGCTACTTTAATTGGGTTTAATTTTGACCAATAATATAACTTTAATCGTTTGTTAGCCTTAACTTAAACTAGCGTAGCCAGTTACTAATGTTAACGTGTGCTGTCTAGAACTTTTACTTTACCGTTGAATGTCAAATATTAGTTTCTGTTATCTGTCACCCGGCCCCTCGGTGGGACACCTATGTTTATTTCACTGTGACGAGTGGGGCGGGGCCGAGGGACATGGGAGCGAGGCCGGTGGAGTGATTGGAGATGAACTACACCTGTTCGACCCACCGGTCTCGAGGCCCATGGAGGAGATGGAAGGATATAAAACTGGAGCGACGACAGTGAAGGACGAGAGAGGACCAGGCCTGGGCTTTTAGTTGTGTTTTGGGTTTTATTTGCGCGCACCAGTCGTCCGTGAGGGGCTGGTGCGCTGTTTTTGTGTTTTTTTTTTTGTATTAAAATGTTTTTGATTGTCCGCCGGTTCCCGCCTCCTTCTTCCGGATGAATATGAAGGTTTATATCATTACATTCACTATATTACAATTAAATCCTAATCTAATCATGACAAACTATATATTGTTGGAAAGGTCTAAGACTGCTAAATAGATATTTGCCAATCTTTTTTGTTAAAAATTATAGGAAAAGTAATAGATTAATTTCTGGCAAGAGTGCACCCCAAAAACCTACATTATAACAGGAGTTCTGACCTTTGTCAAAAAAGTCTTCTTCGTTGCCTTTTTCTCTATCACACTTTAGAAAACATCAGAAATTACATATCACTTGAAAACATAAAATCTCAAAATTCATCCTTTGAAACCCATTTTAGTTTACCATGAAAATTGTACATCAAAATCATGTTACAAAATGTTTTCAGTCGTTAATTATAGGTTTGGATCATGCACTTTCAAGTCTATGTTCAAAAATGTGAATGGCAGTTAACAGGTTAAGTTAACGCTAACTAACTATTAATAGTGATATTATTGGTAAAATTAAAGATAAAGTAGTTTTAAAACATAATAGGCATGACTAAAGCACTTGTTTAATTTCATATTAACAACACTGTTTCAACTGCTGTTGTCTGCTGATCGTTGCCTACAAGTGCTTAGCACTGTGCAGCCAACTTAGCTTGCCATGTGTTCAGGATAGCAAGCTATACAGTACAATTTGCAAACCTTACTTTAGCTCCCTAGTTGAGTGAACGATTTCGCGTGACTTTACATCAATAAATTGGCAAAACTTGCACAACTTACCGTGTTAATCAGTCCTTGAAATCTAGATCCGCTGCAGCGTGCAAACAGTTGAAGTGCCAAGGAAGCATCTGCCTGGGAAAGGCCCCGCCAGTGAAAAAGGGATAATGCCAACTTAATTTTTTTGTTTTTTATTTTAAATATTTACGTTTGATGAACACACATGCCACATTGACAGCTGCTCAAATAAATTGTGTATGTCAACTCACTTTTATAACATTTCTTGTAAACAACAAACTCATACAAAAAGCTACCCAAATAAATTGCTATTGTTTTATTTAAAATATATTGTTATATAAAAAGTGATATATTTTAAGTAAAGAGGAAATATATTTATACTTTTTAGTATAAAACAAATAAAATAAACTAGATTACAACTATTTAAAATATATAAAACCTACTGTGTGGGTGTAGCACTTTTTACAGTGAAGGTAACAGAATCTGCACTTTAAGGCAGTAACTTGTAAGCACACAGCACAAGACACTGGTATGTAAAATCAAACAAGGCTTTATTGAACTACTCTAATGATCTAAACTAATGAAAACACGAAAACATTGAGGTGGAAGCAGGGGCGGACTGGGACCAAAAAGTGGCCCTGGACTTTCTGGCCCACAGCACCCCACCACATCATAACGCATCCGCCCCTGTTTTGATGTCATTTATTAATTTAATATTTAAGTAAACAGTTTGGGAATTTTAACCAATAGTGCAACTGATCCTACGTTGAAACAAACAAAAAAAAAAAAAAAACACTGCGTGCAGCAGCTATTCATTTAGCGACTCCTATGTGAGCGTACATGCTCCTCACGACAAACATTCTCCAAGAACTCACACTCTGCATGCAGTTAACAGATCCATACGAATCATGCATGAAATAGAAGTTTATAAACTCAAACGATAGCTTTATGTGCTTTACAGATGAACTTGAAGTTTTTATTTATTCAAGATGTTCAATAATAGATCATCTTTGACCCGGTAATACAAGTTCATGATTCGTGAACAGATGATTATTTTGAGTCAATCTTTTAAAATAATCATTTATTTTGTTGAACGAAACCAGTGTGGAAACCATTGGTTCACAAACTGGATAGATCTGAGGTGCAGGGCTCATACAATCCTCCCGGGGCTATTGTGTTTTCCAGTTGGGCTCCCAAATATATCACCGCCCTGCCCGACGGGCTATTGTGAATAGTGATGTAAAATTCATAACTTGATTCGCATTGTTCACTCACTTGTAGGGGTGAAACAGATCGTAGTTGATCATTTGCACTTGTTTATAAATCTTGCCGATTCAAGTGTTTTAGACCTTTTAGACTTGCGCGCACTCGTTCAAAGCACGCGCTGAGAGCAGCATTTCAGACAATGCACATACACAGCGTACTCGTCTTTTGCGTTTGTAACTTCTGAATGAACACATACACACAATTATCTCAAAATAATTGTCTCTACAAGTATTCTCGTTAACACAGTCGGTTATGTTTAAGTGAACATATACAGTGGCCTGCTGCTCAGAGAAATTAGCTGTACCTGACAAATCTCTCTCTTTCTCTCTCTCTGTAAATTAGACGACGTGAAAGGGGGCGTGTTTCAAGATACGCAATACATACATTCGGCATCTAGTCATAGCTGGGGGCGTGGCGAGGGCGGATTCGGCGTGGGGGCAAACACTGCGAACTTCGCGTGTATCTGAATGACAAAAATGCACATATTGAGCGCTCATTCCCAGAGACGCGTAGAACAATTTTAGTCTCTTTTAACTTTAATATTCATATACACAAGTCCATATCGATATTTGATACATTTTACAGCCCTTATATAGATGTATTCATTCAAAAATAGCCAAATTCCGTGACGTTCTGCTTTATACAGCAAGTTCCATTTGTGACTGGATTCCGCGATTCAATCGTTTCGAAAACACAGACGGGGTGAATTTATGAATGAAAGTGTAAAAGTTCTAACACAAAACTAAGTTGTTACGTGTCCACACGCTTTTTTAAGTGGGTAAACGGGTTTATGTTCGACACTAGGCTAACGTTACATAGTTTCGTTCTGAACTGTGGAATGCGGTGTTGGGTTCTTTTAATGAAATGGACTGTTCAAGTATAATCCTACACCCTTATAATGCATTATAAATACAGGCTTCATAGAAAGTGTTACCATTATTTCTTATTTGTTATTCACAGTCACATGGGCACAGGTTATCACTTCCATTTTCTTTATTATTTCCTTAGTTTGTTATGAATTAAAATTCCAAAGCAAGTTAAGATACAGTAGTCTTTCTTTGATGAGATAATGACCAAGTGTGAACGAGTCACGAACCCAACTACCTAGTAGAGCTTAGATCGGGCCCAACAAATCAAGCCCGACCCTACCCGAGCCCGAGCACGTTGTGTCCAAGCCCGGCCCGGCCCGACCCGTTCACTGTAATTATGAGCCCGAGCCCGATTTAAACCCGACCATTTTTAATATGTGGGCCGTTATAACCAGGGGCGGCGCCAGATTTTTTTTTTTTTTTTTTATAACGCAGGTGCTGCTGTGCTAGATCATTTAGGCTACGGGGGAGCTGCGCAGTTTTATATATATATATATATATATGCGTGCCACATTTAATGTACGAGACAAAGCCAACACATATGTTGTCACTCCCCACGACTAGTTTAAAATGTTTCCATAACTCCGATTTTCCTCCAAACTTGCTCAAAGTTAATTCTCCTGTTTAAATTTTTTTCTTTGCTTTTTCAAGCTCCATGTTGCACTTATTCTACTGAATAGTACAGCACGCACAGCAGGTGTGATGTGTCACGCATGCGAGACTGCGAGTGGACTAGACGCTGCGCATAACACGTGACGTGCTTTATCAAGGGCCCGACCCGGCCCAAGGACGGTGGCAGGAAATATCGGCGCGGGCCGGGCCGGGCCGGGTCGGGTCGAGCCCGAGCTCTGGCAGAAAATCTAAGCTCTACTACCTAGCCTCTATGTGGCGATTGGATGTCGCTAATACCAACTATACAGTGTATTTAGTAAAACAAGTGTACATTTTGTTAAACCAAGTAAAATCAAAACCTATCACAAAAGGTCAATAGCCGCTTTTCTATTGTTGGGCCAGTGGGAGCCAGTGCTTTAAACTAATAAGAAACAAGTCACTAGCATATGCACAAAAAACCATGATAAAACAGCTGTTTGTTTGCATTCTTTGTTAGAGATTTAAGTCCAAAAGCATCAGTGTTGTACAATAAGTGATACATTGATCGTAATTAATTAATTGATCAGGATTGAAAATTGGTCACACAGAAATAAAGCAGTATGAACATGGCCTACCTAGCCTACTTATTCAGTCTAGTCTGTTTCAGTTTATTGTAGTCACAGTATACATCACATTTAGAAAGAAAGATAATTTCTATATTTTTATAAAAGTTCCCAAAAAATAACCATTATTATATTTTTATGATATACCCATAGGGCTGTGATGATAACCGCATCACCGTGGTAATTAGATGCTGACCGCGGTGTTGAGGTCATCACCGTCATCACTGCAATTGTTTTTTTTTTGCTAGTGAAAGTTACAGGAGTGCATATGTTGTGTGTGGTATGAAGTTTAACCAATCATTGTTTGTCAATTTACTGTCTTCCATCGCAGGGGTGCCTGCAGGATTTCTTCTGAGGGTGCGCAAAAAGAGTTTTTCTTTTGGGGGCGGGGCATGGAGGGGTGGGGTTCTGCCCGAATGAACAGTAAGAGCAGAACAAATGTGTCACACATTTTAAACTCAACAAAATGGTAAAATGCATATATCAAGAGCATGCTCACAAATGAAAACAACAGAGAACAAAACAGCATTGGATGAAGTAGACTAGAGCCCTGCACGGGCCCAAATATAGGCCCTAACCAGTCTTTTTTTCCCTTCTCCCAAAACAGCTTATATACTACTGTTTCAGCTATTAAAATAGTTAAGTTTTGTATGTAAGGGGAAAATTATTATATTTCGCTTTTCGTTTTTTTTATGAAGTTTTTTATGTTTGGAGCATTTTATTGTTAGTTAAATGTCATTTTTTGTTTTTTAAAGCAATGACCCAGCGGCCAGCGGCAGACAATGAGTTCATCATAGCCTATGTTTTGATCAATTTAGCATTCTCAAATCATCAGGACTTGCCCAAAATAAAATCTATAGATATAAAACAGTTCAAGCATATCACAATGTTAATTTAAACTTTGAACCTAGATAAATGTGCCCTCTTAGACGGATATCCAATTGTTTGTGTGGAGAGTGGAAGCTGCAGGACATGGAGGCGCCAGCGTGATCACTTGCATTTTTTTCTAACAGTGGAAAACAACTTAAAATAGGCAGTCATTTTTGCTCATAAAGGTAAGAGTAATACATCATTCCTAACTGTAAAGGTCTACTTTTGTTTGTGTACACTCACAATATCACTGTTATAAAAAGAAGAGAGGATGCCACAATTTTTTTTGAGATGTGTTGATGCCATGAAATTTAAAATCAACTTATTTTTCCCTTAAAATGATAAATTTTTTCAGTTTAAACATTTGATATGTCATCTATGTTGTATTCAGAATAAAATATTGAAATTTGAAATGTCCACATCATTGCATTCGGTTTTTATTCACAATTTATACAGGTGTCACATCTTTTTCAGAATCGGGTTTGTATTGTTACGGTTACATTGTTACTGTTTTTACAGGAGCGCTTCACAGTGATGAACCTAAACTCAGGGAATTGCCTCACAGGCATGATAAAAGTATAATAGAAACCTTTAAATTAATACTTTAAAATGAAATAATTCAAATCGAAAATAGAACCTCTTTCATTGTATAATCCGTGCATTTCTTTCTAAAGGCACATCCAATGAGGAGATGGCGAGTAATTTTTTTTCATCACCATAATTCATGGATGCCTATAATATAAAAATAAGCAAAAGCTTAAAACAGGCTGTGACGAGTGGGGCGGGTGGAGTGATTGGGAAATGAGCGACACCTGCGACCCACCACCGGTCTCGAGTCCCACAGAGGAGATGGAAGGATATAAAACTGGAGCGACGACAGTGAAGGACGAGAGAGGACCAGGCCTGGGCTTTATTTTATGTTTTGGTTTTTTATTTGTGCGCATCAGTCATCCGTGAGGGGCTGATGCGCTTTTTTGTGTTTATTTTTGTAATTAAAGTTTCATTTTGATTGTCCGCCGGTTCCCGCCTCCTTCTTCCTGATGAATATGAAGGTTTTAGTATTACAGTGGTGCCGAAGCCCGGGAGAAGGAGGGACACGCTGCTGAAGATCCCTCGCCGCTGTGGTGAATCCGTGGTGCCATCGAGCAGATGAGGAGTGTGCCGCCATGGACGCTCGAGGCGGTGGGCTGGAGTGAGTTGCCGGGGACGGGCGAGCTCGCTACCGGCCGCCCGCGATGTGGAGGGG